>NW_021144800.1:0-247118 GCF_900634625.1 Parambassis ranga | reverse complement strand
AGGGAATAGACGCATTCCAAAACTCTTACAAAAGTCTGACGGTGTGGCCGGGGCGTGGCCTCAAAGATTGACCATTTCTGAGGACACAGAAAGTCTCTATAACTTCTTCGTTTTCTGTCCGATCTGTACGAAATGTCACATGTATGATCAGAGTCTGACCCTAAACACATCTATACAACAATATTGAGGCTTTGACAGAGCGCCACCTACTGGCTACACAAAATGTTGTGTTTTCATAGGTTTTTCTGCCTGCCCCTGTGGCCTGTTTTGAGTAGGGTCACGAAAATTGGCACACATGTTTATCACCCCAAGACGCACAAAAAGTCTCTTGGACCCCCCCTCCAAACCCAACAGGAAGTCCGCCATTTTGAAATGTCTGTTAATTTTTGGCGATTTGTGACCCTGCTACAAAACTTTTCACGCCTCACATACTTCATGCAATTGAGCTGAAAATCACTGTGTCCACTCAGGACACCATAGGGAATAGACGCATTCCAAAACTCTTTCAAAAGTATTACCGTGTGGTGGGGGCGTGGCCTCAAATTTGACCATTCGCCATTACAAAGGAACTTGCTCTATTCTATGTAGTACTACCCATATACTTCATGCAATGTGGACAAAATCTTACACTACTGCTATGGACCCGAGTCTGAACAGATATATATGCTAATAGGATGATACGGTCATAGCGGCACCTACTGGCAGTAGGAAATTTGTCTTTTACGCATATTTTTGTTCTATGTTTCTGGAAATGAGAAGACAGGAGAGCATAGGACAGGAGAGTATAGGAGAGGAAACTGCGATGGCCCCGCGGATCGCAAGGTGCGCGAGGGCCCACAATGCTGCTTGCAGCTTTAATTTTTTTTTTTTTTCCCCCTCCGAGATCGCATTTTTGGAGGCCTTAACATGCCCAAAAACTCACCAAACTTGGTAGAAAAATTCATTCGCCCGAAAAATTTTGAAATTTGCTAACTTTTGAAATGCACATATAAAAATGGCTCTATAGCGCCCCCAACGCGTAGCCCCTCTGGCCGGTTTGACACAGGATTATGAAAATTGGCACACATATGTATCACCTCAAGACGCACAAAAAAGTCTCTTGGACCCCCCCTCCAAACCCAACAGGAAGTCCGCCATTTGAAGGTTTGTGGCCATTTTTGGCGATGTGTGACCCTACTGCCAAACTTTTCACGCCTCGCATACTTCAACGGATTGAGCTGAAATTCGCCGTGTCCACTCAGGACACCATAGGGAATAGACGCATTCCAAAACTCTTACAAAAGTCTGACGGTGTGGCCGGGGCGTGGCCTCAAAGTTTGACCATTTCTGAGGACACAGAAAGTCTCTATAACTTCTTCGTTTTCTGTCCGATCTGTACGAAATGTCACATGTATGATCAGAGTCTGACCCTAAACACATCTATACAACAATATTGAGGCTTTGACAGAGCGCCACCTACTGGCTACACAAAATGTTGTGTTTTCATAGGTTTTTCTGCCTGCCCCCCTGGCCTGTTTTGAGTAGGGGCATGAAAATTGGTACACATGTGTATCACCCCAAGATGCACAAAAAGTCTCTTGGACCCCCCCTCCAAACCCAACAGGAAGTCCGCAATTTTGAAATTTCTGTTAATTTTTGGCGATTTGTGACCCTCCTACAAAACTTTTCATGCCTCGCATACTTCATCCAAATGAGCTAAAACTCACTGTGTCCACTTAGGACACCATAGGGAATAGACGCATTCCAAAACTCTTACAAAAGTCTGACGGTGTGGCGGGGGCGTGGCCTCGAAGTTGACCATTCGCCATTACAAAGGAACTCCCTGTATTTTTTGCCCTAACGCGTAGCCCCGCTGGCCAGTTTGACACAGGATCATGAAAATTAGCACACATGTGTATCACCCCAAGACGCACAAAAAAGTCTCTTGGACCCCCCCTCCAAACCCAACAGGAAGTCCGCCATTTTGACTTTTGTGGCCATTTTGTGCCTATTTGTGACCCTGCTTCAAAACTTTTCACGCCTCACATACTTCATGCAATTGAGCTGAAATTCACTGTGTCTACTCAGGACACCATAGGGAATACATGCATTCCAAAAGTCTTACGGTGTGGTGGGGGCGTGGCCTCAAAGTTGACCATTCGCCATTACAAAGGAACTCCCTGTATTTTTTGCCCTGATGTGTAGCCCCGCTGGCCAGTTTGACACAGGTTCATGAAAATTAGCACACATGTGTATCACCCCAAGACGCACAAAAAAGTCTCTTGGACCCCGCCTCCAAACCCAACAGGAAGTCCGCCATTTTGACTTTTGTGGCAATTGTTTGCCTATTTTTGACCCTGCTTCAAAACTTTTCACGCCTCACATACTTCATGCAATTGAGCTGAAATTCACTGTGTCTACTCAGGACACCATAGGGAATAGATGCATTCCAAAACTCTTTCAAAAGTATTACCGTGTGGCGGGGGAGTGGCCTCAAAGTTGACCGTTCGCCATTACAAAGGAACTCGCTCTATTCTATGTAGTACTACCCATATACTTCATGCAATGTGGACAAAATCTTACAGTACTGCTATGGACCCGAGTCTGAACAAATATATATGCTAATGGGATGATACGGTCATAGCGCCACCTACTGGTAGCAGGAAAGTTTGGTTGTAAACATGTGTTTGTTGTATATCCGTGGAAATGAGAGGAGGAGAGCATAGGACAGGAGAGTATAAGAGACGAGAGCATAGGAGAGAAGACTGCGATGACCCCGCGGATCGCAAGGTGCGCGAGGGCCCGCAATGCTGCTTGCAGCTTTAATTTTTTTTTTTTTTTTTTTTTCTTTCCCCCCCTTAGATCGCATTTTTGGAGGCCTTAACATGCCCAAAAACTCACCAAACGTGGTAGAAAAATTCATTCGCCCTAAAAATTTTGAAATTTGCTGACGTTTGAAACGCACATAGGAAAATGACTCTATAGCGCCCCCAACGTGTAGCCCCTCTGGCCAGTTTGACACAGGATTATGAAAATTGGCACACATATGTATCACCTCAAGACGCACAAAAAAGTCTCTTGGACCCCCCCTCCAAACCCAACAGGAAGTCCGCCATTTGAAGGTTTGTGGCCATTTTTGGCGATGTGTGACCCTGCTGCCAAACTTTTCACGCCTCGCATACTTCATAGAATTGAGCTGAAAGTCACCGTGTCCACTCAGGACACCATAGGGAATAGACGCATTCCAAAACTCTTACAAAAGTCTGACGGTGTGGCCGGGGCGTGGTCTCAAAGTTTCACCATTTCAGAGGAAACAGGAAGTCGCTATAACTTCTTTGTTTTCTGTCCGATCTGTACCAAATGTCACATGTATGATCAGAGTCTGACCCTAAACACATCTATACAACAATATTGAGGCTTTGACAGAGCGCCACCTACTGGCTACACAAAATGTTGTGTTTCCATAGGTTTTTCTGCCTGCCCCCCTGGCCTGTTTTGAGTAGGGTCATGAAAATTGGCACACATGTGTATCACCCCAAGATGCACAAAAAAGTCTCTTGGACCCCCCCTCCAAACCAAACAGGAAGTCCGCCATTTTGAAATTTCTGTTAATTTTTGGCAATTTGTGACCCTGCTACAAAACTTTTCACGCCTCGCATACTTCATCCAATTGAGCTAAAACTCACTGTGTCAACTCAGGACACCTTAGGGAATAGACGCATTCCAAAACTCTTACAAAAGTCTGACGGTGTGGTGGGGGCGTGGCCTCAAAGTTGACCATTTGCCATTACAAAGGAACTCCCTGTATTTTTTGCCCTAACGCGTAGCCCCGCTGGCCAGTTTGACACAGGATCATGAAAATTAGCACACATGTGTATCACCCCAAGACGCACAAAAAAGTCTCTTGGACCCCCCCTCCAAACCCAACAGGAAGTCCGCCATTTTGACTTTTGTGGCCATTTTTTGCCTATTTGTGACCCTGCTTCAAAACTTTTCAATCCTCACATACTTCATGCAATTGAGCTGAAATTCACTGTCTCCACTTAGGACACCATAGGGAACAGACGCATTCCAAAACTCTTTCAAAAGTATTACTGTGTGGCGGGGGATTTGCCTCAAAGTTGACCATTCGCCATTACAAAGGAACTCGCTGTGTTTTATGCATTACCACCCATATACTTTATGCAATGTGGCCAAAATCTTACACTACTGCTATGGACCCGAGTCTGAACAGTTATATATACTAATAGGATGATATGGTCATAGCGCCACCTACTGCTAACAGGAAAGATTGGTTGTAAATATGTGTTTGTTGTACACCTCTGCAAATGACAGTAGAGGAGAGCATAGCACAGGAGAGTATGGGAGACAAGAGCATGGGAGAGAAGACAGCGATAGCCCCCGCGGATCGCAAGGTGCGCGAGGGCCCGCAATGCTGCTTGCAGCTTTAATTTTTTTTTTTTTTTTTTTTTTTTCCCCTCCGAGATCGCATTTTTGGAGGCCTTAACATGCCCAAAAACTCACCAAACTTGGTAGAAAAATTCATTCGCCCGAAAAATTTTGAAATTTGCTGACTTTTGAAATGCACATATAAAAATGGCTCTATAGCGCCCCCAACGCGTAGCCCCTCTGGCCGGTTTGACACAGGATTATAAAAATTGGCACACATATGTATCACCTCAAGACGCACAAAAAAGTCTCTTGGACCCCCCCTCCAAACCCAACAGGAAGTCCGCCATTTGAAGGTTTGTGGCCATTTTTGGCGATGTGTGACCCTGCTGCCAAACTTTTCACGCCTCGCATACTTCAACGGATTGAGCTGAAATTCGCCGTGTCCACTCAGGACACCATAGGGAATAGACGCATTCCAAAACTCTTACAAAAGTCTGACGGTGTGGCCGGGGCGTGGCCTCAAAGTTTGACCATTTCTGAGGACACAGAAAGTCTCTATAACTTCTTCGTTTTCTGTCCGATCTGTACGAAATGTCATATGTATGATCAGAGTCTGACCCTAAACACATCTATACAACAATATTGAGGCTTTGACAGAGCGCCACCTACTGGCTACACAAAATGTTGTGTTTTCATAGGTTTTTCTTCCTGCCCCCCTGGCCTGTTTTGAGTAGGGGCATGAAAATTGGTACACATGTGTATCACCCCAAGATGCACAAAAAAGTCTCTTGGACCCCCCCTCCAAACCCAACAGGAAGTCCGCGATTTTGAAATTTCTGTTAATTTTTGGCAATTTGTGACCCTCCTACAAAACTTTTCATGCCTCGCATACTTCATCCAAATGAGCTAAAACTCACTGTGTCCACTCAGGACACCATAGGGAATAGACGAATTCAAAAACTCTTACAAAAGTCTGACGGTGTGGTGGGGGCGTGGCCTCAAAGTTGACCATTCGCCATTACAAAGGAACTCACTGTATTTACTGCCCTAATGCGTAGCCCCGCTGGCCAGTTTGACACAGGATCATGAGAATTAGCACACATGTGTATCACCCCAAGACGCACAAAAAAGTCTCTTGGACCCCCCCTCCAAACCCAACAGGAAGTCCGCCATTTTGACTTTTGTGGCCATTTTTTGCCTATTTTTGACCCTGCTTCAAAACTTTTCACGCCTCACATACTTCATGCAATTGAGCTGAAATTCACTGTGTCCACTCAGGACAACACAGGGAATAGAAGCATTCCAAAACTCTTACAAAAGTCTTACGGTGTGGTGGGGGCGTGGCCTCAAAGTTGACCATTCGCCATTACAAAGGAACTCCCTGTATTTTTTGCCCTAACGCGTAGCCCCTCTGGCCAGTTTGACACAGGATCATGAAAATTAGCAAACATGTGTATCACCCCAAGACGCACAAAAAAGTCTCTTGGACCCCCCCTCTAAACCCAACAGGAAGTCCGCCATTTTGACTTTTGTGGCCATTTTGTGCCTATTTGTGACCCTGCTTCAAAACTTTTCACGCCTCACATACTTGATGCAATTGAGCTGAAATTCACTGTGTCCACTCAGGACACCATAGGGAATAGACGCATTCCAAAACTCTTTCAAAAGTATTACCGTGTGGTGGGGGAGTGGCCTCAAAGTTGACCATTCGCCATTACAAAGGAACTCGCTGTGTTTTATGCAGTACTACCCATATACTTCATGCCATGTGGACAAAATCTTACAGTACTGCTATGGACCCGAGTCTGAACAGATATATATGCTAATGGGATGATACGGTCATAGCGCCATCCTACTGGTAGCAGGAAAGTTTGGTTGTAAACATGTGTTTGTTGTATATCTGTGGAAATGAGAGGAGGAGAGCATAGGACAGGAGAGCATAGGAGACGAGAGCATAGGAGAGAAGACTGCGCTGACCCCGCGGATCGCAAGGTGCGCGAGGGCCCGCAATGCTGCTTGCAGCTTTAATTATTTTTTTTTTTTTTTTTTTTTTTTTTTTTTTTTTTTTCCCCCTCCGAGATCGCATTTTTGGAGGCCTTAACATGCCCAAAAACTCACCAAACTTGGTAGAAAAATTCATTCGCCCGAAAAATTTTGAAATTTGCTGACTTTTGAAATGCACATATAAAAATGGCTCTATAGCGCCCCCAACGCGTAGCCCCTCTGGCCGGTTTGACACAGGATTATGAAAATTGGCACACATATGTATCACCTCAAGACGCACAAAAAAGTCTCTTGGACCCCCCCTCCAAACCCAACAGGAAGTCCGCCATTTGAAGGTTTGTGGCCATTTTTGGCGATGTGTGACCCTGCTGCCAAACTTTTCACGCCTCGCATACTTCAACGGATTGAGCTGAAATTCGCCGTGTCCACTCAGGACACCATAGGGAATAGACGCATTCCAAAACTCTTACAAAAGTCTTACGGTGTGGCCGGGGCGTGGCCTCAAAGTTTGACCATTTCTGAGGACACAGAAAGTCTCTATAACTTCTTCGTTTTCTGTCCGATCTGTACGAAATGTCACATGTATGATCGGAGTCTGACCCTAAACACATCTATACAACAATATTGAGGCTTTGACAGAGCGCCACCTACTGGCTACACAAAATGTTGTGTTTTCATAGGTTTTTCTTCCTGCCCCCCTGGCCTGTTTTGAGTAGGGGCATGAAAATTGGTACACATGTGTATCACCCCAAGATGCACAAAAAAGTCTCTTGGACCCCCCCTCCAAACCCAACAGGAAGTCCGCGATTTTGAAATTTCTGTTAATTTTTGGCAATTTGTGACCCTCCTACAAAACTTTTCATGCCTCGCATACTTCATCCAAATGAGCTAAAACTCACTGTGTCCACTCAGGACACCATAGGGAATAGACGCATTCAAAAACTCTTACAAAAGTCTGACGGTGTGGTGGGGGCGTGGCCTCAAAGTTGACCATTCGCCATTACAAAGGAACTCACTGTATTTACTGCCCTAATGCGTAGCCCCGCTGGCCAGTTTGACACAGGATCATGAGAATTAGCACACATGTGTATCACCCCAAGACGCACAAAAAAGTCTCTTGGACCCCCCCTCCAAACCCAACAGGAAGTCCGCCATTTTGACTTTTGTGGCCATTTTTTGCCTATTTTTGACCCTGCTTCAAAACTTTTCACGCCTCACATACTTCATGCAATTGAGCTGAAATTCACTGTGTCCACTCAGGACAACACAGGGAATAGAAGCATTCCAAAACTCTTACAAAAGTCTTACGGTGTGGTGGGGGCGTGGCCTCAAAGTTGACCATTCGCCATTACAAAGGAACTCCCTGTATTTTTTGCCCTAACGCGTAGCCCCTCTGGCCAGTTTGACACAGGATCATGAAAATTAGCAAACATGTGTATCACCCCAAGACGCACAAAAAAGTCTCTTGGACCCCCCCTCTAAACCCAACAGGAAGTCCGCCATTTTGACTTTTGTGGCCATTTTGTGCCTATTTGTGACCCTGCTTCAAAACTTTTCACGCCTCACATACTTGATGCAATTGAGCTGAAATTCACTGTGTCCACTCAGGACACCATAGGGAATAGACGCATTCCAAAACTCTTTCAAAAGTATTACCGTGTGGTGGGGGAGTGGCCTCAAAGTTGACCATTCGCCATTACAAAGGAACTCGCTGTGTTTTATGCAGTACTACCCATATACTTCATGCCATGTGGACAAAATCTTACAGTACTGCTATGGACCCGAGTCTGAACAGATATATATGCTAATGGGATGATACGGTCATAGCGCCATCCTACTGGTAGCAGGAAAGTTTGGTTGTAAACATGTGTTTGTTGTATATCTGTGGAAATGAGAGGAGGAGAGCATAGGACAGGAGAGCATAGGAGACGAGAGCATAGGAGAGAAGACTGCGCTGACCCCGCGGATCGCAAGGTGCGCGAGGGCCCGCAATGCTGCTTGCAGCTTTAATTATTTTTTTTTTTTTTTTTTTTTTTTTTTTTTTTTTTTCCCCCTCCGAGATCGCATTTTTGGAGGCCTTAACATGCCCAAAAACTCACCAAACTTGGTAGAAAAATTCATTCGCCCGAAAAATTTTGAAATTTGCTGACTTTTGAAATGCACATATAAAAATGGCTCTATAGCGCCCCCAACGCGTAGCCCCTCTGGCCGGTTTGACACAGGATTATGAAAATTGGCACACATATGTATCACCTCAAGACGCACAAAAAAGTCTCTTGGACCCCCCCTCCAAACCCAACAGGAAGTCCGCCATTTGAAGGTTTGTGGCCATTTTTGGCGATGTGTGACCCTGCTGCCAAACTTTTCACGCCTCGCATACTTCAACGGATTGAGCTGAAATTCGCCGTGTCCACTCAGGACACCATAGGGAATAGACGCATTCCAAAACTCTTACAAAAGTCTTACGGTGTGGCCGGGGCGTGGCCTCAAAGTTTGACCATTTCTGAGGACACAGAAAGTCTCTATAACTTCTTCGTTTTCTGTCCGATCTGTACGAAATGTCACATGTATGATCGGAGTCTGACCCTAAACACATCTATACAACAATATTGAGGCTTTGACAGAGCGCCACCTACTGGCTACACAAAATGTTGTGTTTTCATAGGTTTTTCTGCCTGCCCCCCTGGCCTGTTTTGAGTAGGGTCATGAAAATTGGTACACATGTGTATCACCCCAAGATGCACAAAAAAGTCTCTTGGACCCCCCCTCCAAACCCAACAGGAAGTCCGCAATTTTGAAATTTCTGTTAATTTTTGGCGATTTGTGACCCTCCTACAAAACTTTTCACGCCTCGCATACTTCCTCCAAATGAGCTAAAACTCACTGTGTCCACTCAGGACACCATAGGGAATAGACGCATTCAAAAACTCTTACAAAAGTCTGACGGTGTGGCGGGGGCGTGGCCTCAAACTTGCCCATTCGCCATTACAAAGGAACTCACTGTATTTATTGCCCTAATGCGTAGCCCCGCTGGCCAGTTTGACACAGGATCATGAGAATTAGCACACATGTGTATCACCCCAAGACGCACAAAAAAGTCTCTTGGACCCCCCCTCCAAACCCAACAGGAAGTCCGCCATTTTGACTTTTGTGGCCATTTTTTGCCTATTTGTGACCCTGCTTCAAAACTTTTCACGCCTCGCATACTTCATGCAATTGAGCTGAAATTCACTGTGTCTACTCAGGACACCATAGGGAATAGACGCATTCCAAAACTCTTTCAAAAGTATTACCGTGTGGCGGGGGAGTGGCCTCAAAGTTGACCATTCGCCATTACAAAGGAACTCACTGTATTTATTGCCCTAATGCGTAGCCCCGCTGGCCAGTTTGACACAGGATCATGAGAATTAGCACACATGTGTATCACCCCAAGACGCACAAAAAAGTCTCTTGGACCCCCCCTCCAAACCCAACAGGAAGTCCGCCATTTTGATTTTTTTTGTAATTTTTACCGTTTTCTGACCCTACTATAAAACTTTTCATACCTCGCATACTTCATGCAATTGAGCTGAAATTCACTGTGTCCACTCAGGACACCATAGAGAATAGACGCATTCCAAAACTCTTTCAAAAGTATTACCGTGTGGTGGGGGAGTGGCCTCAAAGTTGACCATTCGCCATTACAAAGGAACTCGCTGTGTTTTATGCAGTACTACCCATATACTTTATGCAATGTGGACAAAATCTTACAGTACTGCCATGGAGCCGAGTCTAAACAGATATATATGCTAATAGGATGATACGGTCATAGCGCCACCTACTGGTAGCAGGAAAGTTTGGTTGTAAACATGTGTTCGTTGTATCTCTGTGGAAATAAGAGGAGAGCATAGGACAGGAGAGTATAGGAGACAAGAGCATAGGAGAGAAGACTGCGATGACCCCGCGGATCGCAAGGTGCGCGAGGGCCCGCAATGCTGCTTGCAGCTTTAATTTTTTTTTTTCCCCCTCCGAGATCGCATTTTTGGAGGCCTTAACATGCCCAAAAACTCACCAAACTTGGTAGAAAAATTCATTCGCCCGAAAAATTTTGAAATTTGCTGACTTTTGAAATGCACATATAAAAATGGCTCTATAGCGCCCCCAACGCGTAGCCCCTCTGGCCGGTTTGACACAGGATTATGAAAATTGGCACACATATGTATCACCTCAAGACGCACAAAAAAGTCTCTTGGACCCCCCCTCCAAACCCAACAGGAAGTCCGCCATTTGAAGGTTTGTGGCCATTTTTGGCGATGTGTGACCCTGCTGCCAAACTTTTCACGCCTCGCATACGTCATCGGATTGAGCTGAAATTTGCCGTGTCCACTCAGGACACCATAGGGAATAGACGCATTCCAAAACTCTTACAAAAGTCTGACGGTGTGGCCGGGGCGTGGCCTCAAAGTTTGACCATTTCTGAGGACACAGAAAGTCTCTATAACTTGTTCGTTTTCTGTCCGATCTGTACGAAATGTCACATGTATGATCAGAGTCTGACCCTAAACACATCTATACAACAATATTGAGGCTTTGACAGAGCGCCACCTACTGGCTACACAAAATGTTGTGTTTTCATAGGTTTTTCTGCCTGCCCCTGTGGCCTGTTTTGAGTAGGGTCATGAAAATTGGCACACATGTGTATCCCCTCAAGACACACAAAAAAGTCTCTTGGACCCCCCCTCCAAACCCAACAGGAAGTCCGCCATTTTGACTTTTGTGGCCATTTTTTGCCTATTTTTGCCCCTGCTTCAAAACTTTTCACGCCTCACATACTTCATGCAATTGAGCTGAAATTCACTGTGTCCACTCAGGACACCTCAGGGAATAGACGCATTCCAAAACTCTTACAAAAGTCTTACGGTGTGGTGGGGGCGTGGCCTCAAATTTGACCATTCGCCATTACAAAGGATCTCCCTGTATTTTTTGCCCTAATGTGTAGCCCCGCTGGCCAGTTTGACACAGGTTCATGAAAATTAGAACACATGTGTATCACCCCAAGACGCACAAAAAAGTCTCTTGGACCCCGCCTCCAAACCCAACAGGAAGTCCGCCATTTTGACTTTTGTGGCAATTTTTTGCCTATTTTTGACCCTGCTTCAAAACTTTTCACGCCTCACATACTTCATGCAATTGAGCTGAAATTCATTGTGTCTACTCAGGACACCATAGGGAATAGATGCATTCCAAAACTCTTTCAAAAGTATTACCGTGTGGCGGGGGAGTGGCCTCAAAGTTGACCGTTTGCCATTACAAAGGAACTCGCTGTGTTTTATGCAGTACTACCCATATACTTTATGCAATGTGGACAAAATCTTACAGTACTGCTATGGACCCGAGTCTGAACAGATATATATGCTAATAGGATGATACGGTCATAGCGCCACCTACTGGTAGCAGGAAAGTTTGGTTGTAAACATGTGTTCGTTGTATCTCTGTGGAAATAAGAGGAGAGCATAGGACAGGAGAGTATAGGAGACAAGAGCATAGGAGAGAAGACTGCGATGACCCCGCGGATCGCAAGGTGCGCGAGGGCCCGCAATGCTGCTTGCAGCTTTAATTTTTCATTTTTAGGGCCCGAGCACCGAATGGTGCAAGAGCCCTATTGAAACCCTTAGGATTATTATTTTTTTTTTTCCCCCTCCGAGATCGCATTTTTGGAGCCCTTAACATGGCCAAAAACTCACCAAACTTGGTAGAAAAATTCATTCGCCCGAAAAATTTTGAAATTTGCTGACTTTTGAAATGCACATATAAAAATGGCTCTATAGCGCCCCCAACGCGTAGCCCCTCTGGCCGGTTTGACACAGGATTATGAAAATTGGCACACATATGTATCACCTCAAGACGCACAAAAAAGTCTCTTGGACCCCCCCTCCAAACCCAACAGGAAGTCCGCCATTTGAAGGTTTGTGGCCATTTTTGGCGATGTGTGACCCTGCTGCCAAACTTTTCACGCCTCGCATACTTCAACGGATTGAGCTGAAATTCGCCGTGTCCACTCAGGACACCATAGGGAATAGACGCATTCCAAAACTCTTACAAAAGTCTGACGGTGTGGCCGGGGCGTGGCCTCAAAGTTTGACCATTTCTGAGGACACAGAAAGTCTCTATAACTTCTTCGTTTTCTGTCCGATCTGTACGAAATGTCACATGTATGATCAGAGTCTGACCCTAAACACATCTATACAACAATATTGAGGCTTTGACAGAGCGCCACCTACTGGCTACACAAAATGTTGTGTTTTCATAGGTTTTTCTGCCTGCCCCTGTGGCCTGTTTAGAGTAGGGTCACGAAAATTGGCACACATGTGTATCACCCCAAGATGCACAAAAAAGTCTCTTGGACCCCCCCTCCAAACCCAACAGGAAGTCCGCCATTTTGAAATTTCTGTTAATTTTTGGCGATTTGTGACCCTGCTGCAAAACTTTTCACGCCTCGCATACTTCATCCAAATGAGCTAAAACTCACTGTGTCCACTCAGGACACCATAGGGAATAGACGCATTCCAAAACTCTTACAAAAGTCTGACGGTGTGGCGGGGGCGTGGCCTCAAAGTTGACCATTCGCCATTACAAAGGAAGTCACTGTATTTATTGCCCTAATGCGTAGCCCCGCTGGCCAGTTTGACACAGGTTCATGAAAATTAGCACACATATGTATCACCCCAAGACGCACAAAAAAGTCTCTTGGACCCCGCCTCCAAACCCAACAGGAAGTCCGCCATTTTGACTTTTGTGGCAATTGTTTGCCTATTTTTGACCCTGCTTCAAAACTTTTCACGCCTCACATACTTCATGCAATTGAGCTGAAATTCACTGTGTCTACTCAGGACACCATAGGGAATAGATGCATTCCAAAACTCTTTCAAAAGTATTACCGTGTGGCGGGGGAGTGGCCTCAAAGTTGACCGTTCGCCATTACAAAGGAACTCGCTGTGTTTTATGCAGTACTACCCATATACTTTATGCAATGTGGACAAAATCTTACAGTACTGCTATGGACCCGAGTCTGAACAGACATATATGCTAATAGGATGATACGGTCATAGCGCCACCTACTGGCAGCAGGAAAGTTTGGTTGTAAACATGTGTTTGTTGTATATCTGTGGAAATGAGAGGAGGAGAGCATAGCACAGGAGAGTATAGGAGACGCGAGCATAGGAGAGAAGACTGCGATGACCCCACGGATCGCAAGGTGCGCGAGGGCCCGCAATGCTGCTTGCAGCTTTAATTCTCTATGAGATGTGATGTTTAATAATTCCTTGTATTTGCTCTCTGCTATCTAATTAGGATTTGAATGTACTTTGAATGCCTTAATAATGAGTTAAATAGCATCATTGTGTGGATGTTAATATAAAACACTTTGTAATAGAGATTGCATGCTAATAAATTAAAAACTTGTGACTGCTTGTATTTAATTTGCTCTTATTTCTTGTCTGTTCTGCAGAGGTGTGAATGATGTCTTGGCAGCAATGCAGCAATATCAAGCTCTGTTGGTGACTAGTCTGAGGAGTCAGCTACAAACTGTATTTCAACATCAGGGAAGTGAACTTGAAAAGGAAGCGTTGGCAGTATTGGACCGGATTGAGGATCCATTCACATCTGTTTGGACAGCATACAGACAGGACAATGTGATTAAGAACAATGTCAAGTGTGTGGAGTCAGAGGAGCTTTCTGTTGGCTATACCGCCTGCTGCAGAAAAAAGGGACAAAAAGGGTTCTTGCCACAGTTCCTGAATGTTTTCATTACATACCTCTGATTACAAGTTCAGAACAGTTATTGTCCCATCCAAATATAAATAAATAATGTGTTGTACACTGTGGTGTGTGAATATTGCACCTATCAGAAGTGGTTATTATACAGTCTGACAGCAGCAGAGGTTGTGTGTAATGACGCAGCTCACCAGCAGAGGGCGTGTGAAGGAGCAACAAGCAGAAACTACAGAGGAGAAGAGACACAACAAAGATCAGAACAGACACACTCAGCTCTTCTCTCTGAGACCATGATGATACCGTCACATATCATCACTGCACATGTTTTTGGCTGCACGTCTGGAAATGAGAGGAGACAGAACATTATCATACATGTTGCATAAGTAAAGTCACATGACATGCACACTGTAAATAAAGGAAACCACATATTTTTAAGACACTTAGAGCACAGAGCCCAAGAAATAATATAATCTAAAGCTCACAAGACACAAGACGAACAGAACAGAACAGAACAAATACTTTATTTATCCCAAACTGGGAAATGTTTTCTATTGCAGCAGCAATGTACAGGGTCAGTATCATCCTATCTGTGGTAAAAGTCTTTCTCCCCGTCGGGGAATCGAACCCCGGTCTTCCGCGTGACAGGCGGAGATACTATCCACTATACTAACGAGGAATGCTGACAACCACCATCTGTCATAGCAGCAGCCACCTGGTGCGGTCATGTGTCAGCTGGGGTGTGACGGAGTGGCTACGTCAGTAACTGTGGGCAGACTGCAGGTGTGTGTGCACCCAGACACACACAGGTCCCAGCTGAGAGCAGCCGGACCTTCCTGTCCTCCTGTCCATCGCTGTCCAAGGTGAACCGACACCACCAGACCACAGGGCCATTATTTATTTAGCAGGAAAGAAGAAGATGCTCTGCAGCATTCAGGTGTTATCAAGACAGCCCCTATAAAGGAGAGTTTCTGCTTCTCAGGAGGGTCACACCCTAATACAAGACCACTTCCTGTTATGCAACAAATAAACTTTATGATTCAATGTTGAGCTAATGCCACAGCCACAAAAAGACATTTCTCCAGCTGCTAGACAGCAAGCCTTACCTAGACATGGAGGACAGTCTCCTCATGGAGGACAGTCTCCTCATGGAGGACAGTGATATGCAAAGTGTCCAGTCTTTGTTGACACAATTAGAAGAAATCTTTGTTCATATCTTTACCAATGTCAAACTAAGAACAACATGTGCTTTGTGTTGTTCTTCCACCGACTGACACATGAAAAATAAGCAGGCACACATGGCTCGTTGGTCTAGGGGTATGATTCTCGCTTAGGGTGCGAGAGGTCCCGGGTTCAAATCCCGGACGAGCCCTGATGTTTAACTGTATTCCTTGTTGTTGACACTTTTCAGTTCCTCTCTAACTACCACACAGCTTTACAAAGCTAACAAAGTTCTATTCAGACTCATCCCAATCCAGAGCAGTTGTTCCACAGTAACACCTGCAGGAGGATGTCATCACCCAGTATGTGACCTGCACTGTGAGCTGTAAGGTCTTATACAGACAGGTGTGTGTCTGTCCTCATCAAGTCCAATCAGTATCATCAAAGACAGCTGGACTCAGATGAAGGTGTAGAACCATCTGAAGGACGATCAGAAGAAATGGACGCACCTGAGTTCAATATATGAGTCACAGCAAAGGCTCTGATACTTAGGACCATGTCATATTTCACTTTGTCTTTTTAATACATCTGCAAACATGTCAACAGCTCTGTGTGTTTCTGTCAGTATGGGGAGCTGTGTGGACATTAATGAGGAAAAATGAACTTCAATGATTTTAGCAAATGGCTGCAATATAACAAAGTGAAACATTTAAGGGGGTCTGAATACTTTCTGCACCCACTGTACACATAACAAATGAATGTGACTGAAACAACAGCTCTGTGTGTAATATAAATATACAAACTAATGTGATTTGATCAGAACATTTTAAAAGACAGTGATGATCTGTTCTTATTGTCTAAACAGGAACAGTTGAAGCTCAGCTTGCAGCCCCTGTATCTCAGGCTTCTCAGCTTCTCTTCAGATGTTTGGACGTTTCTGCTGGAACCTCTCATTTAATGACTCACATTTAGAACTTCTGACTTTATGTGGAGGAGGGATTGATTTTGGAATGAGGAAGCTGCAGCCTGGGATTCCACCACTAGATGTCAGCATTGCACAGCATTGGTGGCTCAGTTCAGATTGAGAGAATGCAAAGAGTGTGCAAAGCTGTCATCAAAGCAAAAGCTGGCTGCTTGGAAGAATGTCCATTTAAAAATGTCATCATATGTCCTAACCAGCAGAGGGAGCACTGATCATAAACTCTCTGTCTCACATGTTATTGTCATGTGTTTTTATGGAAGATGATGCTGACTGTTGTTTTCTTGCTTCTCTCTGTAAACGGCTTGTAAACAGCAGCTTCCCTGAGGGGGAACTCAGCTAATAAATGATGCTGTAACCTCTGGGACTTGATCTGCTGGGTGGGAGTCCACTACATTATCCATCCATCCTCATCCATCCAGCTACACCATCCCTCTTAAAATGCAGGCTGGAGGATGCGGGCATCGATCCCGCTACCTCTCGCATGCTAAGCGAGCGCTCTACCATTTGAGCTAATCCCCCTTGTACAAAGGGTCAATTGCAAGTCAATCAGGACTCACTGCACTACATGAAGTGTACTAGTGAAGTATTGGAAGCATCAGACTTTTAATCTGAGGGTCCAGGGTTCAAGTCCCTGTTTGGGCAGAACACTTTGTACTCCCTCTTGCTTGTACTCCCCTTCCCTCTCTGTTAATGTGCTTGGAAAGAGCTCTGTGAACAGCCAGCCTCTTTGTGTCTTGCCCTCCTTGTGCAAGGTGTCAATGGTCGTCCTTTTGGCAACTGTCAAGTCAGCAGTCTTCCTGTGGTTGTGCAGCCTACAGAACTAGACTGAGACCATTTAAAGGCCTTAGCAGGTGTTTTGAGTTCATTATCTGGTTAGAGTGGCTCCAGGTGTCTTCAATGTTGAACCTTTTCACATATTCTCATTTCCTGACATACTGAATGTGGGTTTTCATTGGTTGTCCGTTATAACCATCAAAATTAAAAGAAATAAACACTTGAAATATTTCAGTCTGTGTGGAATGAATGTTTGCATTATACAGCTTTCACCTTTTGAATGGAATTACTGAAATAAATCAACCTTCTAATGATATTCTAATTATATGACCAGCACCTGTAGTGGTGTTTTGTTGCAGCCTGTGGGGTCACCATAGAAACAAAGCTATTTTATGAGTATGAGTAATGAGTACCCTAATTAAGACACCTGTGTGATTCTCCTTTCACTCCTGTCAGGGCAGATCCCATGTATTTTAATGGGGGTTGCACCCTCCGAACAACTTCTCTTTTTGTCCAAACCGAAGCCTTCATACCAAAAATAAGAACACCGTCAGAATCACAAGAAGTTGCTCTACACACAGTATAATGTTTATGTGTATGATGTCAAAGATGTGGAGATGGTGGCGAGTTACACAATATGGCTGCTCTGCTTCTCTGTTTTTGGTTTTACATGATGTCTTAATGGAAGAATGACCGGCACTCTTCCCAAATAACTGGATCTACAGGCAAAACGGTTTGGTGTTCAGTTTTAAGAGTGACACCATCAGAAAGCTAACGAGTGTTCCTTCGAGCCGATATACAAATTATCCCAGTTAGATGGACGGTGTAGGCCTGAGTACAGGTTAGAGAGATTTTTTAGGCATCTTCTTAGCCTCCCTCCACTCTGAGTGATGACATCACCCACTCTGCCTTTGATCATTCCACGCAATCAAAGTCAAAAGTCAAAGTCAGCTTTATTGTCAAATTTCTATATGTGCTGGACATACAGAGAATCGAAAATTGCGTTACTCTTCACTCCGCAACATATAACATATAACTAAAAACTCAAGATAAATATAAAGTGTAAAAAGGCACACACAAAATACAAGGCACAAAATGAAGGCACAATGCAGTGAGTGTGCCAAAGATGTATAGTGCAAGACAGTGCAGTTGGCAGAATGTAAACAGTCCAGGAATGGTTTAAGTTATAGCAGCTTATATGAGACTGGTATGATATGACTAGGGTGCAAGAGAATGCACAGGGTAAAGTGGCTGGTGCACAGAGTTCCTTTTTGGTAAAGTGGCCGGTACAAAGAGTTCCTATCTTGGGGAGGGCTTGGGTGTCAGGGTCAGGGTTTTTTTGTAGAGGAAAGGGGGAGAAAGTGGGGCACAGCAGGGAGAGAGTTCAGCTTCCTGACAGCCTGGTGGATGAAGCTGTCCCTCAGTCTGCTGGTCCTGGCCCGGAGGCTGCGCAGTCTCTTTCCTGATGGCAGCAGACTAAAGAAGCGGTGTAAAGGGTGGGTGGGGTCTCCTGTGATGCGGAGGGCCTTTCGGGTGAGACAGCTGTCGTAGAGGTCTTGGAGGGAGGGGAGAGGGACGCCGATGATCCTCTCAGCTGCTCTCACTATGCGATGAAGCGTCTTCCTGCAGGTGGCGGTGCAGGCTCCGTACCACAGTGATGCAGCTGGACAGGATGCTCTCAACAGCCCCTCTGTAGAAGGTGCACAGGATGGAGGGAGGGGCTCTGGCTCTTTTGAGCTTGCGGAGGAAGTAGAGGCGCTGCTGTGCCTTCTTGGTCAGTGATGCAGTGTTGTTAGTCCAGGAGAGGTCCTCAGTGATGTGCACACCCAGGAACTTGGTGCTGCTCACCTGCTCCACAGCAGCACCGTCGATGGTCAGAGGGGTGTGCCGACTGTGTGCTCTCCTGTAGTCCACAACCATCTCCTTTGTCTTCTCCACATTCAGGGAGAGGTTGTGGTCTCTGCACCACTCGGCCAGAAGGTGCACCTCATTCCTGTAGTTTTGTTTCATCTCCACTGTAGGACAAAAAATTCACAGCTTTGTGGCTCTGTGGCACAATGGATAGTGCATTGGACTTCTAGTTAAACACAGGAGAAGTGATTCAAAGGTTGTGGGTTTGGGTCCCACCAGAGTCAAAGTGCCTTTTAACTTCCTGTGGCACCGTCCTTCAGGGAGGATACCTGTTGCAGCAGCTCCCGTCCTGAGAGCTAGAAAAAAGGACTGCACTCAGACATCTCGGAAAACAGCGTCGCTGCCCCCGGTTTTGTGACTGTACAGGTGGACAGAGATGTGACTGGTGTGAGCTTTTGCTTGGCACAGAGGCAGCTAATAAACTGAAAGTTGTACCTTTTTCAAATGACATGGTGAGGAGGAGGATACACAACACAAAGCTGGATCTGCCCTGTGCTGTGTGCTGTCATTGTTCATTGTTGAGAACGCCGATCCACAAATTCAACATGTTGCTGATGATCCCCTTTCCCTTTGGTCTCTTCCAAAAGCTAATGGTAATGGAATGCTTCTCACTGTCCTGCACTGTCTCTGCCACACCCTTCCAGTGTGAGTAGGGTGTGTTTGTACTAAAGTCACACTGTTTCTCAGCATAACTCTCTGTATGGCCCGTACAGGGATTGAACCTTGGTGTTATTAGCACCACATTCTAACTAACTGAGCTAACCAGCCCTGGCAAAGTTTAACACACCTGTCATTTCATCGGAAAACAAAAGCATACTTATCTAGCATACATAAATGTCATTGTCTGTACTGTATCCCCAATGGTACAGCAAATCACTCATTAAGGAATATGACATGCAGTTTTTATTTAGTAACAATGTTTAGCTTTTAATCTTACGTAGAGAAGTAGAAGGAGTGACTTTTAACCCTCGAGAGTTTCATCATAATGTCACATCATTTTTTCACCGATTTTTTTGGCTAAAGGGCCGATGTGACATATATGTCACAATGATTTTTATCTGATTTGATTTTTTATCTGAAGTGCATTTGTTCAATACATGTGTTTACAACACGTTTATGTAATAAAGGATGTGTTATGTAGTCATTAGAATCCTTGACTGGTCAAATCTTACATTTAGCAAGTAGATTTTTAAAATTAGCTAGCTCTGCGTCTTTAAACACAAAATCACATACAAACAAACCAGCCTGTTTGAGCCTCACCCAGCCTCGACCCCCCCGGGTAAGTTGAGTTTGAGACCCCAGCTGTAGATCTTTGTTTAAAAAAAAAAAAAAAGAAGACCATATTTCCCAGTTTTTTAAGTCCGGTTGGCGCCCGTGTGTCGAGCAAGCCACCTCCTCCTACAGCCAATCACGAGGCCGAGTGCTACTACGAATTGACTAACATCCGGTCCTTTATGTCCTTTAGACACACCTGTAGTCTGACAAGCGGCTCCGTTTCTTCAGGCTTCATGGATAAATACAGCTGGGTATCATCAGCATAACAATAAAAGTTTATGCCGTGCTTCTGGACTATGTTTCCTAGAGGGAGCATGTAGAGGGTGAACAAGAGCGGTCCGAGCACAGAACCCTGTGGAACACCGTGATTAAAACTTGTACCTCTGGAAGAAACATCATATACTGGGTCATGCCAGTTTTTGCCTTGGTGGCCACCATTCTCTCATCAACAGCCAGTTCTTTCCTTGGGTGATAATGATCCATGAGAGGCTTGATTCTGAGCAACTTGTCATATGCTGGTGTTTCCTTCTTCTTGTCATTTTTTTTTGGTCCTCCTCTGGGTTCACTGGGGTGGATGTTCCAAACGTGGGCAGCAGTGGCTCAGTGGTATAGCAGGGTTGTCCAATAACCGTAAGGTTGGTGGTTTGATCCCAACTCCTCCCTGGTCACTGTTGTGTGTCCTTGGGCAAGACACTTTACCTGCATAGCCTCCAGTGTACTCACTGGCGTATGGCACTCTTTGCCAGGCTACCTTGAGCAATTTCCCCATTGTGGGACTAGTAAGGTTTCTTAATTCATTTTTTAATTAAAACCAGAGCCCTGAATCTGTCCCTAGGCATCACAGTAGCTGGTATCGGCACTGACGTGACTGTATTCTCCCTCCAGTAATCTTGGATATTTGGCAGTGACACCAGTGATGTGTATAAAAGCAGCCCAAATGAGCATGATATTATTATACTCATCTAAATTCAGATAAAAAGGTAACAAACAGCTAAACACTTACCAATTTATCTGTGTAGGCCTATTTATTATTTCACCTCTGCTCTGTACACATAAACCTTTTACAGTGTTTACAACAGAGCAAAGGCTATAAATACATTCATGGAAAGTTTGCCTTACCGGTCATGGCCGATGACAAAAGGCGAGTCAGTATGGCATTACATTTAAGTCATAACTCCAGGGGGCGCTGTTGCACACTCGCAAGCGTAGATATTAACTTCGCGTGTGCAATCACACTCTTTCGCACGCAATATGATCAACAGAGAGCAGGACTCCACCTGCGCTCTTGCTCTCTCTCACTCTGCTCGTGAGGTGAAGCTATGCTCGCGCAGAGAAAAACACTTTTGACTGTTTGGGGGCGGGACCAAGGGGTGTGGGGGACGGGGAGAGGGTGCTTATCCTTCTTTAGATTGGTCACTCTCAGACCTGGTCCCATATCAGTTCACAAGGGGCACTTGTTTTAGAGCCAGAATACAGATTACAAAGAGCACACTGTATGTTTACATGTCATCCAGGTCATATTCATAGAGACCACTGAAGCAAGGCGTCTGGACTTGTAGAGTTTTCTTGAAGACATTTCTCTGCTCCTCCAAGCAGCTTCATCAGTTCTAACTGTTGGTGGGAAACATGGTTTATATGTGGTGGAGGACCTCAGTGGGTGGTCTGGGTAAAACTCACAAACAATAGCACTAAATGTTTCCGTAGTTACCTGTGATGATCTGGCAAGCAGACTTGCAGAATGAAAAGCATTTCAGAATGAAATTCAAAATTCCAGAATGAAAGGCAGAAATCCAGAATAAGTGGCAGCATTCCAGAATAGACATCAGTATTCCGGAATGATAGGCAGAATTCCCGAATAACACTCTGTATAGTGGAACAGAAGTCAGCAGGACATCATTCTGGAATGAAAAGCATCCCAGAATGGAAGAAAGCATTCCCAAATGAAAGGCAGAAATCTAGAATGAGAGCATCCTGGAATAGACATCCATCCACCCACTCCAGAATGATAGGCAGGATCCTGGAATGGTAGACAAAATTCTGGGATTAAACCCCTAACCTGACAGTGGCCTGTGATGTCATGGAAGCGTGTGTTCCAAAATGGAAGGCAACATTCCAGGACAAAAGACAGCATAACAGAATGAAAAGCAGATTTGCAGGATGAAAGACACCATCCCAGAATGAAAAGCAGTCCATAATGAAAGTCAAAATTTTGGAATGAAATGCAGAAGTCCAGAATAAGCGGTAGCATTCCAGTATAGACATCAGTATTCCGGAATGATAGGCAGAATTCCCGAATAACATCATAACGTCATTTAATCAATAGGGCTCGACCGATTAGCTCGATCCCCATACGGCCAATCTGTGTTTTCATTGTTGAAGCGTGGACATGCCTGTTTCACTTACTGTGTGCTGGTTGGTACATTGGACTCAAGGATTGGTTTTTGAAGACACTCCTCCAAGTGGTGTCTTCAGTTCTGCTACTATTCTGGTTGGGAATCTGAGTTTTATGTGTTCAGGATCTCTGTGGGTGGATCTTGCAGGAACTCAGACTTTTAATCTGAGGGCCCAGGATTCAAGTCCCTGTTCAGGAGCAACACTATATATTCCTAACCAGAAATCTTTGTACATATCTTTACCAATGTCAAACTAAGAAAAACATGTGCTTTGTGTTGTTCTTGCACTGACTGAAACATGAAAAAAAAGAGGTCACACGTGGCTCGTTGGTCTAGGGGTATGATTCTCGCTTCGGGTGCGAGCAGTCCCGGGTTCAATTCCCGGATGAGCCCTCTTCTTTCAACTTCAGTAGATTGAATGTCTGTCTTACAGCAATAATCTTTAACCCAAACAAGTTCATATTCCAACTTAGACCCTGTAAACAGCAGTCTGCTCAAACTCCTAGAAGCAATCTACAACTGATATTGTTTATTCAAGAGAAGAAGTCTTTGCACTGAGGACTAAAGTCAGAATGCAGCACAACGTCCAGGGAGAGCTGAGGAAGAAGTACAGGGGCTGTAAGGCAGGAGTGAAAGTAGAGGCTGCACGTAGACATTTTAAGCCAGCGATCCCCTCTGCAATAATTAGGAATGTCAACTCACTACTGAATAAGGAGATCAGGAGATCAGCCTCTGTCCTACCCGTCATCTGCCTCTGCTTGAAACTACTGTTGGTAAGTTTTCTGTCTTCTATTCAATAAGTTTATTATCTTTATGTGAAACAATGTGCATGCCTTAAGATAAATGGACCTTGAGCTTAAGAAGAAATGTCAGTCATTGTTCATGTTGGGGTAGTACGACGGCGTATTAGGGCCAATGTAAGAAAAAAAAATACTGACCCGGAAGAGGAGGGGGGGGCAATATTCTGAGATTTAAAGTCGTAAATTTACGAGATTTAAAGTCGTAGATTTACGAGAAACAAAGTCGTAAATTTACGAGATTTAAAGTCGTAGATTTACGAGAAAAAAAGTCGTAAATTTACGAGATTTAAAGTCGTAGATTTACGAGAAACAAAGTCGTAAATTTACGAGAAAAAAAGTCACAGATTTGCTAGAAAACAATTTAGGAATGTACGAGAAATCCTCATATAGGCTAGACGTTATTGCAGTCATGGTCGATGTGGAAAACCTCATCAAGTTTTATTTTAAAGCTGGGTTCAGCAATGAGGAGATACTTATAAGCTTAGCCCAGATTCATCATGTCATCCTCAGCATCCGGACTTTAAAAAGACACTGCAAGAAACTGGGATTGTTCAGGAGAAAAAATCATACCAGTTTGGATGAAGTCATAGCATTTGTTCACCAGGAGCTGCAACAGACTGGACAGATGCAGGGCTATCGATGGCTACATCAGCGGGCAATACAGATGGGCTACGTGGTGCAGCAAGACACCATACGACAAATTATAAAATTAATTGATCCGCAAGGGGTGAACCTTCGGAAAGCACAGCGGCTCAGGCGCCGGCAGTACAACACCAAAGGACCAAATGCTCTTTGGCACATGGACTCATACGACAAATTAAAACCCTACGGTATAGGGATTAATGGATGCATTGATGGCTTCAGCCGTTTCGTTTTATGGATGGAAGCTTACACTACAAATAGCGACCCCAAGGTTGTGGCAGACTACTACATCCGATGCGTAATGCGTTTGGGAGGGAGTCCGGAAAGGATGCGTGCGGACAAAGGCACTGAAAATGGACATGTTGCCAACATGCAGGTGTTTTTAAGGAGAAACGACACCGACACTTTTGCCAGAGAGAACAGTTTTATTTATGGACGCAGTACGGGGAATCAACGCATTGAATCCTGGTGGGGAATACTAAGAAAACAAAGCATTCAATTCTGGATGAACCTGTTCAAAACCCTCCAAGACAATGGTCACTTCTCTGGAGACTTTTTGGACAAGACCTTAATGCAGTTCTGCTTCCTTGATCTCGTTCAGGTAACACAGCGCTATCATATCAAGCCTTTAATAATAATAGTTTAAAACCTACTCAATACCTAGCAATAAAATAGGTAGAATTTATGCATTGTAATTTGTTTTTTTTTAGTTCTATATGCCACATTTAATCATAGCAATTTATCTCCACCTGCATTACCTCGAGGTTACAGGAACAGTGTACCTATTAAACAAGAAAAACAATATAAACAACAACTATCCAACACAACACGTCCATCGTGAGAAAGAACATAATAATTATTATTAATTCACATTGTGTAACCTGCATATAACCCTTTACCGCTAGGTGGTGCTACAGCACCTTCAGCATCCATACTTGAGTCACTGTAATACAACACCCAATACTTCATACCATCTCACATATAATAATGGTTCTGATTTGTATTTTCTGTTGCAGAAAGAACTGGATGAAGTGGTGCAAACATGGAATATTCACAAGATCCGACCCAGGCCAGGCCAAGATGTGCATGGAGGTCGTCCAGCTCTCATGTACACAGTCCCACAGCTGTATGGTGCCGATGACAAACTAAAAACTGTGGACTCTGAGGAAGTGGCCGTATGCAAGGATGAGTGCACACCCAAGGGTCCCTTCCCATGTGATGAGACTGTGTTTGAGCTCTGTGTACTACTTATGCAGGAGAACGGATGGGATGCTCCTACCGATGCTTTTGAAGCTGCAGAACTATACACTTCACTCAGAACAGAGATACTTCAAAATATCTAAAATAGCTTATTACTCCCTCAGTTTTAAGCTACTTTGTACATGTCTTGTCATGTTGCTGATTTACTATTGTATTATTACTGTATTATTATTGTATTATTTGTTCTAAGTCTAAATATATTCAAAGGGGCAATTCAATAACAATGGACATTAACTCCTCAAAATGTTATAGTTGTATATAGCAGAGACATTGGGACATTAGTTTTGGAGTACATAACTGATAATTAATGAAAGTGTGTGCTGTGGTTATGTATGTAACAAGGTCACACCAAGCTGTGAGTAGCTTATACAATACTATATAAACTATGTAGGTTAGTTATCAATAGCTAATACTTGTTTCCCTTTCCCCCTCCTGACTCCACCTCCACCACTACAACCTATTTTTTTCTTGAAAAGTTAGATATCGCTTACTAATTTTACACAATGTCATTAAGATGTGGATAAACTACTTTTTCAAAATTTTTGGTTGATAGAATACAATTTTCAACACAGTCTCTGCAAAGATTTATTAAACATAACGTGTAAACAAAACTTGTGTGTTGCACATTCATTTTATAATAATGGAATAAGAGTAAATATTTTTGAACATGGATAGAAAACATGGTAATATAGCTACACGTCTAACTGTGCATTCTACCATCACCCTTGGCCCTCATGAAAAAAATATATAAAATATAAATAGCACAGCTTGAAAAAGCATGTGCCCACAGCATTACATCAGGGCCAGCTTATGTATGTACCAATGTCAGAACTGTTAATAAAAACATTCTTAATTTCTGAATACAGTATTTGCAATGCAAATTTTACATCTTTAAACATTAAAGAACATAACTCACAAAACACTTGCATTTGCCATCAATACATCCAAAACACTGGACCTCAAAAGCTCCAACTGCTTTTTTTAGTTGACTAAAATATCTCTAACTTGATGGGGATGGAACTCTGGTAAAATGTTTTTGTTACATGTTATGTTACAGCACATAACTGTATAGCATACAATATTTCAGAGGGTAACTCCTTGGAAATAACAGCTCTGCCAAATGTTTCCATAGTAAAACCAACTTCATTTTGTGAAACATTTAACTTTTTGTTTGGCTGAAAGAAAAATTGTCAACTCTTCCACAGCCTTGTAGCACTGTGGTACATGACAGAAGACAACATAGTTAAGCAAGGGCTACACTATGTCCATAATCCAGATGTTGCTGTCAAACACTGCATTGAACTCAGAACGGAAGTCTGGGAAGTTGTCATAAGAGTCAGCCAGCTCTAGGACGCATCCACATGTGTGTGCAACAGGCCTTCTTGTGAATTTTGACATTGCTGAAAACATAATCTCAATTCTGTCACATGTCATCACATCACTTCCTGTGGCAAAGCGTAGAAACTTGCCAAGTTTGTCTTCATCCAACTCTCTGAGATACCTTTTAAGGTGGTTCTGTACCTCCCTTTGCCGTGGCGTCATCATCGCAGGGAACTGCAGGAGTCCCTGGACTTTCTTTGGAGTTGGTTTAAGGCTGCTACACATCTCGGCAAGCTCATGATGGTTAAGGGTGATATTTGGCTGTATCACCTCCCTCCAGCAATCAATAACATGAAATGTGTTGCATGGCCTTTTGTTGATGTTCCTTTTGGAAAGAAGAAATTCTTTCCTTTTTCTAGGACAGTATCCATACTACATTCCACATCAAGAAGTACTGTCCTTGTGCCCCCTCCTTGTTTTGCTCTCACTTGCTTTACTTGTTCATTCTCACCATGCAACCACCCTATTTCAATTTTGCGATGAGTAGCTCTCGCTCTCTTTTTTGACGTAAGTAGGGATGTAATGTCTGTCTCATCTTCAGGTTTACGCTTTTCTGCTTCTTTTCTCAACTGGAGCTTTGCCCGGAGCTTTTCAAAAAGGCCCATCTTCTGTTTATGGAGTGGTGTTTGGTTTTTGCAGAAATTCATCAATGCCAGCCGATCCCCATATGAGGAAATGTATTTGGCCAGATCCCCATCCTCCATAAGAGTGATGACATCTTTGTCAATCTGTTAAATAAACAAATATTAGTTACTTATTATGAAGACAAATATTAATCAAATATGTTGACATAAAATGATGACAGCCCTTAATGGCTTTTCATTGTTAGGTTATAATATACACACCAATTTTCTGATGTTGCATTTTTACTGTTAATGACCTTAGGTTGTAGAAGTCACAAGTGAATGCAGCTTTTATCTTAGCCATAGTAGTACCTTATCCTCCTCCAGGCGGCTTATTACGTCTTCAGCAACTCTGCGTTGTCGTAAGAAATCTGACACTGTGATGACTTGTGGCAATGCTGTGAAGAAGATAACACCGTGATAAAAACATAAGCCCTGAAACAGTTGCATTTTATCCAGTTTACATTTCATATAAACTTTGTCTGGTATGATGTTGAGAGGCCCAGCTGGATCCAGCTGATTTGGGAGAATAGACTAAAGGAATACTACACAATATTCTTATTATCTGCATTGGCAATGATTTTATGCGTTTTCATTTCTGGTTTGCTTTAATAGCCTACTTTGGCCCAGCACCTTTACATTTCTTTAACATCTGCAGAGGCTAGCAAAGTTCACTCGTGACTCACAGCTATGTAAATCGCTAACTCGGCTGCACAAACTATAGTATTAAAACCTGATTCAATGGCCAATTGTGCATAATGTAGCGTTCGTTTGGCCGAGAGTCAACAGAAATGTTAGCATTTACTACAGACTTTGCTAAAAACAAACTAACCTAAAGAAATGACAGGAGGCTAGCAACTTTAGGCTACGCTTTTCCGAGTAGTTATTTTGACTGTGCAAAGTTGAATATCTAGCGAGCAAGATATGACAGCAGGTTATCTAAGACTTAGTAATTTCATTTGGCTGTAAATGAAATTAGTAGGTCAGCCTGTAGCCAAACTCACCTGGCGCCATGGTCCATGGGTCCTCTGCACCTTCTCTCTACGTTCATAGTCATAAAATGTATTCGTGTGACCAAGATGACGTCATCGAAACGCGCCGTGAGCCGTTGACCAAGAACAACCGATGCAAATTTACGACTTTTTTTCTCGTAAATTTACGACTTTGTTTCTCGTAAATCTACGACTTTAAATCTCGTAAATTTACGACTTTAAATCTCGTAAATCTACGACTTTTTTTCTCGTAAATCTACGACTTTAAATCTCGTAAATTTACGACTTTAAATCTCAGAATATTGCCCCCCCCTCCTCTTCCGGGTCAGTATTTTTTTTTCTTACATTGGCCCTAATACGCCGTCGTAGGGTAGACAGGCTACAAGCAGCTAAGATTAGTTAGCATTCGTTGTAGCTAACGTCTATGGTCGCGTCATATAGCTGTCAGAGGTAAGTGGTGAACACGGTTAGTACTTGGAGGTTTCTACACAGGCACGTTGAATTCATCCTTAACACACTGAGAGCGCAGCTCGCCACCAGCTAACACAATCCAAAAGTGCTTTGCTTTACTTTTGTAGTGTAGCTGGCAGGCTAACGTTAGCCCAGAGCTAACGCTCTGTGTTAGCCTAAGCAGCACTTGTATGCAGGGGTACAGCCAGTGCTTAAGTGTAGTTAATGTGAAACAATACAGTTGTGCAGGGATTTATTGAAGTGAAGCAGTCGGCATATTTTCGCAATATATTTTATTTTTATATATTTTTTGTCTGCTGGTGGGTGCCTGCTCCCCTGCGTGTGTGTCTGTGCTGCTGGGTGTGCATCGGGCTGGAACTGCGCCGTACATGACAGACAGCAGGGGAGACCTGTAAACGTGCTGAAATGACTTTGTTTAGTAAAAGGAAAAGGTATAAACGTGTTCTATTGTAAGGGGACCACCTGCATGCAGATGTACTTTAATACATGGATTAGGCTACTACTAAATCCATAGGCGTCGCTACCATTATATCAGAGGGGGACGTGTCCCCCCCACATTTTAAAACGGCCCGTTTGGACCCCCCCCACATTTAGTGAGTAGGAAACTCCACCTAATGCTGTCTCGATTGCTCGTGAAAAAGTTCGTAAGAGAATAACCTCACCGCTGAAATCCACTCCATGTTTTCCTGGTTACCACAGCGCTGCAATACCGTTACTATAGTAACGGACCTAACAAAGCCAGTGGTTTCTTCGAGCGAGCGTAAAACACCGTAAAGAGAACCGTCAGTGCTGGTCGACGCTGGAGGAGGTAACGTCAGTGTCATCCCACAAAGTCCAGCTCATGCTGAAGCCTGACTGTTTGTCACATGGCCCCAGGTGACGTTAGGTTGATGTTAAATCAACTTAGAAAAGTTGGGAGGAAGCTGCTGTTTACTTTCAGTTACAGTAGACGGTTTTATTTGTCTGACGACATGTTGTTGCCTTTTCTGCTCCCTCCCCACACACAATGGACATGAGGAGATTCCCAACAAAGACACGGAGAGTTAGAGTTGTTTTCAGCATTAACCCATATTGTAATAAGGCCAGGTTAGCTCCTGTTAGCCTGCTAGCTTCAGCCTCGCCGAGCCAGTGCACACAGCCACCTGCTCCTATTCTTATCAGCAAGAATAAAACACATGTGATGGACCGTCAGGACACAGTGGGGCATTATATGAACAGGGACACACTGATGCAGCAGATGAGGCAGCGCATCATTATAAACACATCCACAAGGTTTGTTGTGAATTCAGCAGTTTTATAAGCAAATAAAGATAAAGACATGCATCTTTTTGTAAGTTAGTATTTTTAGTGTTTCAGTATTATCTGCATTAAGCAGTTTGGTTCATTTTTCTATGGGATTTGCCAGTTTTTTGTCTCTGTAAATGAGAGAAGGCCTCAGATATGGAGGCTGTTAGTGTAGTAGCACCAGTATGTTTGACAAAACTGTTGTTTCACTTGGAATTAGTTTGTCACCGAGTTTTTGTTGAATCTGTCTCTGAAATAGTCATGAAGTGTTTACTTCTGTAGGTAAAATAGTTTAACAACCTGTTAAAATCCACAGGAAATCTCAACTACTTCATATTATTACTATATATACTGATTAGGGTTGGGCGATATTGGCAAAAAAATTAATCACGATTAATTGTGGCATTTAGCCGATAACGATTAATTTGACGATTAATTGATGACAGTTGCACTTACATGTTTTTGACTCTAAATTGGCACAGTGTTCTAGCATGATACCGACAAATCATCAGTCAAGTTAACTACTTCATTCACAACAGGCTAAGCTGGTGATTAGGCACCAACCAGCCATGGAAATATGTATTGATAATATTGAGGCACAAACTGCTTCAAAATAATAATGAAGCAAACATTTAAAGTAACTTTGTCCTTCAAATGTTTTTATCTTAAGGTCACAAAGCATGTCAACATTAAAATTAAACAGACAAATAGACAAACAAAGTTCAGAAAAGTCACATCAGTGATTATTTCAAGTTAAAACATGTGTCTGCGCAAATGAACCTGTGACTGGAATATGTCACAGACTAGAGCATGTTTTCACTCAGACTGTAGAACAGCAGCAGAAAAAACAAACAAATAAACAAACCGGACAATTTCACATTTAAATGTGTGTCTGTGCAAATCAACCTACGTTGCGTTCTTCCAGCGCTTCGTTTGGTCGTAAGGAGCACAATGACTAAACGTACCGCGGATTCTCGGCTGAGTGGAATTCTTTCCAATATCTGCTGGAGGAGACTTCGCTGTTGTAATGTTTCCTATCTTGCTGTGGAGTTCGTAAATAAAGATCGGAGTTTATTCATTTGATACGAGCAAAAATTCAGTTACTATAGCAACAACCAACGCTCCACGCTTCACCTAATGCATGTCGCGGCACTATATACAGCTGTAGTGTAGTGTTGTGTCCTCGTTGCGCTTTCTTCGGCTTTCTTCGTGCTCGGGCTTATGGTGACAGACGTTGAACTTATGTTAGAAACGTGCTGCTCCGCATTATTTAACTGAACACCACTGCCTTCCACCATTATTGTTATTGTGGACTCACATGTGCGCGGGTGATGGTGAGACTACGCCGCACACAAAAATGCGTCATCATGACGAGGCACTAATCGCCGTAATCGATAAGTGGCAAATATTAATCGATTTTCTGATGATTAATAGCACACAATACGATTTTGCACAAGCCTAATACTGATGAACTTTTTTTCACCACCCACCCACAGAAGGTCCCCCCCGCCACATTTTTAATGCTTCCTACGCCACTGACTAAATCACATTTTTACTTGTCAACAGTAATTAATTAATTGGTAATTAATTAATGAATGTAAAATGAAAACTCACATTTCTTTATAGCTATTCAAGTCGGTGTGAGAGTAACTACAACTAACAATACTGTTTTGTACTACTACTGTTTTCAAGGTGAATGATGACTTCTTGCAGATCACCACAAAGCCGCTGCATTGAAGTTCATGGCCCAGCTGAGTTGACATTCCTTATTATTGCCGAGGGGATCACTGGCTTAAAATGTCTACGTGCAGCCTCTACTTTCACTCCCTGTACTTCTTCCTCAGCTCTCCCTGGACATTGGTCCTCAGTGCAGTGCAGTTCTAGAATGATTGCTTCTAAGAGTTTGAGCAGACAGCTTCTGCTCAAACTCTGAAGACAGGAGCCCAGCGATGTGGGAGTTTCATCCAACTTAATTTGGTATATTGAAATGCAAAGGTTTATGTCCTGGAGGAATGTTATGCACCTTACTGTTTCTATTTCTGCTGCATTTATTGGATGGAAAACTCAATTTAATTGAGTTCATCCAGTGAGTATAGGTTAAACAAATGAGTGATATTTAATCACAATAAATATACAGCAACAGTGATTAATGTGATTAAAATTGTAATCATGTGACGGCACTAGTTCAAACGTTTGAGTTCAAAGAACAGATGACCTACCAGTGGATGTCATGGTCATGGTTTTCTGCAGAAAGTCTCGTTCGTTTTCTAACATGGCAACCTTCTCCTTTAGAGTTTTCTGTCAACAGGCTCTTGTTCGGACTTTTGCAACCCTCACCTCTCATTAAAGCTGGCTTCCAATGATGTGTGTCTGGGTGCGTACACACTGCCCATAGTTACTGACGGAGCCACTGCGTCACACCCCAGCTGATACATGACCGCACCAGGTGACTGCTGCTATGACCCATGTTGGTTGTCAGCGTTCCTTCCATTCCATTACAGCAGCATGAAAACAAGGTCCTGAGCAGCATAACAATCGATAAAGTAGAAATAAAGACTATGTACAGAGCAACCATAAGACATGCAGATATACAGATGAGAAATGTACAGAGATGTATTATGTCCTGTTATGATATCATGAAAAACTCTGAGTATTACACTGTAGGTGAGGATGTTATTGTCAACTATGCCTGTTGACATCAGACAAAAACTGAAAGAAAACTAGAAAGTGGTAAGTGCTCTTGTTTCAAATGTGATGTGCACTGTACCACTGAAGCTCGTCTGTGAAGTGTAGAGCCTCTGTGTGTGTGTCACAGTGATGTTAACAGAAGTCAGATAGGTCTGTTAACACATATAAAAACAACTTACTGAACAACAGCATAGATGTGAAGGTGAATATATGTCCCCTCACATGTTCCTCAGTTAAAAGTGTCATTGCATTGGCCGGGAATCGAACCCGGGCCTCCCGCGTGGCAGGCGAGAATTCTACCACTGAACCACCAATGCTGTGAAAAGCTGACATCTAGTGGTGCCATCGCAGGTTGCAGCCTCCTCATTCCAAAATCAATCCCTCCTCCACATAAAGTCAAAAGTTATAAATTCGCCTCATTACATGAGCGGTTGTGTGTAATGACGCGGCTCACCAGCAGAGGGCGTGTGACGGAGCAACAAGCAGGAAACTACAGGGGAGAAGAGACACAAGCATCCACAGATCAGAACAGACACACTCAGCTCTTCTCTCTGAGACCATGATGATACCGTCACATATCATCACTGCACATGTTTTTGGCTGCACGTCTGGAAATGAGAGGAGACAGAACATTATCATACATGTTGCATAAGTAAAGTCACATGACATGCACCACTGTAAATAAAGGAAACCACATATTCTCAGACTCTTAGAACACAGATCTGAAGGATGGATGTAAGACAGCAGTTTGTTGCTATCTGACTTTTCTGCCAACAACAGTGAACATGGTCTGGACCAGGGTCCCTTTAGCCACCAGGCTCTCGATGGCCTCCACATCATATCCTCCGGCAGCCAGAGCCTTCTGGAGGGCGGCTGCAGACACGCCGCTCCGCTCCTTGGAAGCGGCCACAGCTTTCACGATGAGCTCACTGACGCTGGGGCCGGACTTGTTCGGCTTGGAGACCTTCTTCTTCTGCGCTTCGGCCGGAGCGGCGGCTGGAGCTGGAGCTTCTTCTGCCATGTTCAGTTCGTAGCTGCAACACAAGCACAGTCAGAGTGTAGTTATGATCAGCTGAGAGCGGGAGGCGGTCCTTGAACACACCATGAGAACCGCGGAGACTCAATCCAAGGCAGCTCCTCTGCAGGCTGAATGTTCCGCTCGTGTTTTCTGTGTGTGGATGAAAGAGTCCAGATGAGTGTGGGAGCAGCGCTGCAGGCCGACAGTGAAGGAGCTGCTAGCGGACTGTGTCTCTTCATGTTCAGCTCATGTGGAGCTCTGATGATCTCTGCACTTTGCTGCTGGAGAGAGTCCGCGCGCTGCGCAGCGGCTTCTCCCTCTTCTTCCTCTCAGAGATGAAGTCAGACTATCAGAGCTCCATCAGAAGCTGTTTTCCAGCTGAGCCGCATGTTGCTTCAGAGACTCAGAGGACAACCCGACATCTGCTGACGTCACTTTGTCCCAGAGTCCGGCTGTTGCAGCAGCATCAGACCCTGATGATGGTGCAGACAGACTTCTATCAGAGCTGCTCGCTGCTTCTCTCGCTGAGCAGGTTGAATAAAGTCCATCACTGTTCTGTTTGTGTCACAGCTGTTATCATGTAAACAGACACAGACAGAGCAACAACAGGGAGGCTGCTGTAAAAATCAGCTTCATGTTTCCAGTGTGAGGGCGCCCCCTGCTGGAGACGTGTCCTGGTTTAAAGGCGTGGCTTCTGTGGACTTACTTTCGTTTTTGAGCTCCTGTCAGACAGACTGCAGCAGAACCAGCAGCTCCACACACGAAGGTGGAAACTTCTGGAAGTCAGGACTGATTCAGCAGGTGAGTCTGTCGATATCTGATCAATCATCAGTGTGATCACCTCATTGATCTTTGCTGCCTGTAACTGATGGATCTTTATTGTAGTAAGTCCCTGAAACGCGGAACCAACAACAAGCGTCTCTGTTGATCGTTCTCTCTGTAAAGTTCAGCAGCTTCATTTGCTCTGAAACTCAGATCGACTCGTTCAAAGCTTCAAGCGGAGAAAAGGTCGCTTTATTCTGACTTTATCAGATCAGTCTGTTTCCGGTTTGACGCGCCTGTGCTGCGCAACAGCCGCGCGCCACGTTACGTAAGTTTGGTTGGTTTAAAGTTCATGGTGCGTTCAGGTGCATCTGGTTGAATTGAGTTCAGATGATTCTTATTACTAAAACTAAAACATTTATAAATGCATCAATTTGTCATGTTTTATTTTTCATGAATTCATATCGATGATTGAAACTCATCAGAAGAAACATTTTCTCTTCAAGGCTTCATAAATATGTGAATCTAATATTTGCCATGAGGAGAAGTGTGTCAGTCCTCAGAGCTCAGACAGTAGCTGCTCATGTGTTTGTGTTTGCTTCGTCACAGAAACCAACAGCACAGGTAAGACTCACTCACTGTGAAGGAATAATGAGAAAATGCTTCCAACATGTTGAGTGCAGAGTTTTAATGTGGACATTAGCTGGATAGATGAGTAGGAATCAATGGCTTTATGTTATCATGTTCTATTATAAAGGTGACATCATAAGGTCACAGGTAAAGTATAAAAATGTTGATGAAGCAGAGAGAAAAGGCTCAAAAGCCTACAAGTGGCTGCTTAGTGCCAAAACCACAGATATGTGTGCAGCACACTGTAGCAGCAGCAGGTGCAGGGCCCACATCAGTGCAGAAGCAGGTCCATGGAGTGCACAGGCCGTCAGAGTGCACACAGCTTTAATGAGCAGCAGAGTAGTAACACAGAGCTGTGCTGATCTGTAGCTCATTGATTGCTGAGCTCCATCTAGTGGACAGACAGTAGAAGTGAATCAGGAAATGTCTTTCAGACACTTGTCGGACCGGTTTCACCGTCACTGACGTGTTCAGACTGTGAGGCTGTGAGGAAGTGACGGCGTCCTCAGATCAGATTGTGTCAGACAGCAGGACTGAGGAGGACCAGGAGCAGCTTCTTCTCCACACAGGAAGCTGGAAAGTGTCTGTAAGTCCATCTGAACTGATCCAGCAGGTGAGAGTCCTTCCAGAGAAATCTCTCCATGTCTGATCACACTGTGCTGCATCACTGACTGATGGTACAGTACAGATGTTTCTGCTGCTGATTGGCTGCTTTCTCTTGGTCTTTGATGACTTTTATAGCAGATGAACAGCTGTTTTAGAACAAGTTGTTACTTGTAGTGTTTTTCTGTTCAAGTCAGCAGACGTGTTTTTCTGTTCGAGTCAGCAGACTGTAGAACATCTGATCAATCATCAGTTTGATCACCTCATGTATCTTTACTGCTGTGTAACTGAAAGATATTTATTGTTATTGAACGTCAGTTGTGTATGGAATTGTTTACATTTTGTGAAGTTCATTGTTTTCATTTGCTGTGACTGCTTTCAGTGTATTTTAACACATAAAACTGACAGCCAGCACCATATTCTTACTTTGGTTTAATGTTTATCAGACCATCATTAATGGATGGACTTATGCTAGCAGACAGTAGCTAACTAGCTAACTGACAAGCCAGAGCAGCCTGAACTGTCCCTGCCCCCCCCTCTTCATCTATGCCACTGTCACTGTGTTGACATGTTGAAGATCTCTTTGTGCAATGACAGCCTCTTGTTGAATGTTTTCCCACTGCAAGCTAATCTGACATGGTGTCACTTCATCTTATACATACTGCTTCTGCTGAGGTTCTCTGACTTTTCCAGGAAGCTGTGATGACGTCAGAGGACCTTCTGAACATTCTGGACGATCTGACAGATAAAGAGTTCAAAAGGTTCAACTGGTTTCTGCAGCGGCCCGGCTGCCTAGAGGGCCACGCACCCATCAAAACATGCCGCCTGCAAAAGGAACACAGGCTGGAAACTGTGACTGTGATGGAGCAGACATATGAAATTCCTAATGCAGTGCAGGTCACCTGGAACATTTTAGGGAAGATCTACAGGAAGGACCTGCAGCAGAAGCTGGATGGCATCAGGAACACTAACACTGGACCTTCAACTCAGACTTGTTCTCCTCTTCCTCATGCTGAAGGTGAGACTGCTGTATTCTCTGAGATCCCTACAAAGTGCCTTCAAAACAGAAGTAATAAAAGCTACACATAAGGCTACATGATGTACATACAGCATAGCACAGTACAGTACAGCAAGTGTCTACAGAATTCCAAGAGTTAAATGGTTAGGTCTTATCCACAAGGTCCTTGTGAAGCATCAAGGGCCACATTATTACTCTCTCTGGATCCCACTGGGCCGTCAGATACTGTTGGCTGCTCCTCCCTGTCAGTCATGATCTGAGATTAACAAGCAACACAGATCGTGTTGCTTGTCGTGTTGCGAATTGTATTATTAATTCAACTGTCATATTTTGGGTTGGTCCAAAAACAATCTTAAGATTGAGAAACCCTTTATTTGTCCCGCAATGGGGACAAATTCAAACTAAACTTAACATGCACCCCCCCACCCCCCATTATTGACAGTTCGTTAGTTGTAATTGAGGAAAAAGCCTCAAGTAATCATGATACTACTTGATATTAACATCCCCCATCCCTACTGTACTACACATATTACTAATGTGGAAATGTTTTTTGTCTTTGTACATTGTGCAAAGATGTGAAACAAAAATGTACAATGTATCTACAATTCTCATGACCGTGGAATAGGTCAGGGTAACCACTTTCAAATACCAGGACTTGTTTTAATATAAAAATACAGTGACTTGTCAGATCAGACTCAGGGGCGAAAAAAATACAAAATCTGATCGGGACATCTCTACTCATGATAAATGTACAAAAAATATATAACCTGCACCTCATCTTTAATCAGGGTTAAAAATTCATCTGAATCATAACCAGTAATCAGAATTTTGTCCTCCTGTCCACAAAAGGTCACATACTGAATATTTTCCTGTAAGTTAAAACAATACACATTTTAGACCAGTAATTAATAAGTAAGTGATTAAGGTGGACTTTTTTGTGCTTCTTTACCTGGCCACCATTTTGTCTGTGTTGGTGCATAATAATGTATTATCTGTTTGTGTCATTAGGGACAAAAATGTCCACTTCTAAAAAACTGTTTTTTTCTGCATAAATCTCTTAAACAACTTCAGCCCTGCTAAAAACTAAAATACATAAAATCATTTTGAGGAATTTACAGAACTTACAGAAGAAAAAAGATCTTAGTGAAGATCGGTCAGAATGATCTGGTGAACAACCTCAAAGTCAGAGAACTGTTCATAGATGAGAATGTCTCTTCACAGAGTGACACGTGTGTAACACAGTCTGCTGTTTCTTCAGAGATCCTCACTGGCTGTCAGCAAAAGATGAAGTCTAACCTGAGGAAGAAGTTCCAGTGTTTGTTTGAGGGGATCGCTAAAGCAGGAAAAAAAACCTTTCTGAACCAGATCTACACAGAGCTCTACATCACAGAGGGAGGGACTGCAGAGGTCAATGAGGAACATGAGGTCAGACAGATTGAAGCAGCATCCAGGAAAGCACACAGACCAGAAACAAGCATCAGACCAGAAGGCATCTTTAAAGGCTCACCTGGAAGACAGGAACCAATCAGAACAGTGATGACAAAGGGAGTGGCTGGCATCGGGAAAACAGTCCTAACACAGAAGTTCACTCTGGACTGGGCTGAAGACAAAGCCAACCAGGACATCCAGTTCACATTTCCATTCACTTTCAGAGAGCTGAATGTGCTGAGAGAGAGAAAGTTCAGCTTGGTGGAGCTTGTTCATCACTTCTTCACTGAAACCAAAGAAGCAGGAATCTGCAGCTTTCAGCGCCTCCAGGTGGTCTTCATCTTTGATGGTCTGGATGAGTGTCGACTTCCTCTGGACTTCCACAACACTGAGATCCTGACTGATGTCACAGAGTCCACCTCAGTGGATGTGCTGCTGACAAACCTCATCAGGGGGAAGCTGCTTCCCTCTGCTCGCCTCTGGATAACCACACGACCTGCAGCAGCCAATCAGATCCCTCCTGACTGTGTGGACGTGGTGACAGAGGTCAGAGGGTTTACTGACCCACAGAAGGAGAAGTACTTCATGAAGAGGTTCAGAGAGGAGGGGCAGGCCAGCAGGATCATCTCCCACATCAAGACATCACGAAGCCTCCGCATCATGTGCCACATCCCAGTCTTCTGCTGGATCACTGCTACAGTTCTGGAGGTGGTGTTGAAAACCAGAGAGGGAGCAGAGCTGCCCAAGACCCTGACTGAGATGTACATCCACTTCCTGGTGGTTCAGACCAAATTGAAGGTCAAATATGATGGAGGAGCTGAGGCAGATTCACAGTGGAGTCCAGAGAGCAGGGAGATGATCCAGTCTCTGGGAAAACTGGCTTTTGATCAGCTGCAGAAAGGAAACCTGATCTTCTATGAGTCAGACCTGACAGAGTGTGGCATCGATATCAGAGCAGCCTCAGTGTACTCAGGAGTGTTCACACAGGTCTTTAAAGAGGAGAGCGGCCTGTACCAGGACAAGGTGTTCTGCTTCATCCATTTGAGTGTTCAGGAGTTTCTGGCTGCTCTTCATGTCCATCTGACCTTCAGCAGCTCTGCTGTCAACCTGCTTGAAAAACAAAAAAGAACACCTCTGTGGTCTAAACGCTTCAGAGACAAACCTGAACTAAGACATCTCCACCAGAGTGCTGTGGACAAGTCCTTACAGAGTCCAAATGGACACCTGGACTTGTTCCTCCGCTTCCTCCTGGGCCTTTCACTGGAGACCAATCAGACTCTTCTACGGGGCCTGCTGACACAGACAGGAAGTAGCTCACAGACCAATCAGGAAACAGTCCAGTACATCAAGGAGAAGATCAGTGAGAATGTGTCTGCAGAGAGAAGCATCAATCTGTTCCACTGTCTGAATGAACTGAATGATCGTTCTCTAGTGGAGGAGATCCAACAGGCCCTGAGATCAGGACGTCTCTCCACAGATGAACTGTCTCCTGCTCAGTGGTCAGCTCTGGGCTTCATCTTACTGTCATCAGAAGAAGATCTGGAGGTGTTTGACCTGAAGAAATACTCTGCTTCAGAGGAGGCTCTTCTGAGGCTGCTGCCAGTGGTCAAAGCCTCCAACAAAGTTCTGTAGGTGGATTTATGAACCATTTCAAACAAGGTTGATTTTTATATGAACAATAAAACATTGACTTTGTGTTCATTCTTGTTTTTTCTCAGACTGAGCAGCTGTAACCTCTCAGAGAGAAGCTGTGAAGCTCTGTCCTCAGTTCTCACCTCCCAGTCCTCTAGTCTGAGAGAGCTGGACCTGAGTGACAACAATCTGTGGGACTCAGGAGTAAAGCACTTGTCTACTGGGTTGGAGCGGCCACAATGTAGAGTGGAAACTCTCAGGTCAGGATACAACTGGTTGTTAAACACTTAAATTCTGACCCAGATCCATGTTTAAAATAAACAGCATTTATAACACTTCCTTTATGCTTTTTGTTTTCACATTTGGTTTGTAACTCTAGGTTGTCGAGCTGTCTGATCACACAGGAGGGCTGTGCTTCTCTGGCCTCTGCTCTAAAGTCCAACCCCTCCCACCTGAGAGAGCTGGACCTGAGCTACAATCTAATGGGTCCAGGAGACTCAGGAGTGAAGCTGCTGTGTGACATTCAGGATAGTCCAAACTATAGACTGAACACTCTCAGGTATGCACAAATACAAGTGTATAATATGTTTACAGGAAAAATCAATCATCTCCACTGATCTTTAATCTTCCTCCATCATGAAGCTATAAAATTAAGATTTCACACATGTAAATGACACAAAACCTACTGAACCTGGTGGATCCACTCATTTTGTGTCTCTGACAAACTGAGGAACTCTGCTTCATGTTGATCAGCAGTTTGGACTCATGTTGGTTAGAAAATCATTCTGACTGTGTTTCTTCCTGCAGGGTGGAGCATGGTGGAGAGCAGAGGTTAAAACCGGGGCTGAGGAAGTGTAAGTTTGACTCAGTCTTTCCTCATGTTATTGTGCATGAGTCAGTGTTCTATCAGTCCATCAGAAGTCCTGTCTTTAATGGACATTTGTCTCTTGTATTCAGTCACAGTGTCATTGCACACTTACTGGATCCTTATTGTTCTGACCCACATATGCAACAAGAAAAAGGCTTTTGTCCATCAAACGTCTGGATGTGATGTCATTGGAGTGAATATGGACTGTGACCTGCTAGCATGTCCCAGGTGTCTTTTTAGTCTCATGTCCTCCTCACTTCCACTCTCACATGAGCCAGATGATTTGTGTGTCTTTAGTCTGTGTCTGAGTACCTGTTGTGTTGATGTGTTTGTGTAGCTGGAGTCCATCTTGGTTTTGGATCAGTCATTTGTAAATAGCTCTGTTTATATTGTCATATGTAGCTGCAGCTTGTAGGAGGGAGACGCCCTTTTTCTTTGTTTCCATGTTCTCCTTTTTGGGGCAGGAGTTTTAGGTTCCAGCTTTGTCATTTGTTTTTCTTTTTTAGGAAACTTTAGTGTGTTTTAGTGTCTTTGTGTTTGTTGTTTGGGGCACTGCTCCCCTCTGAGTCCATGAACTGCAGCCAAACACTTAAACCAGGTGCAGACATGCTGTGTGTGGGTTTCCCCTCAGCCTGGGACATAACAGAGACAACCAAAGCAGACAAAAGACAAAATCCAATAAGAGACCACAAATGGTTGAAAAGGTCCAAACACAGGAATAAACAGCTCCACAGTCAAAAAGCAGGCAGGACTCATCCAAAGGGTCAGACTGGACTGATGGACTGAAGAGTGAAGACACTGAGACACTGAGCTGTGAGCAGCATGTATATATTGCCATATATACACAGCGTAATATTTGTTAGGCGGGACAGCCGAGCTTGTTAAACAAGCTTTGACAGCTCTGAACAGACAGCGTTAACATGTTGTTCACTTCAGTACAGGCACAACAACTTCCATGATACATCACACATGAGCTACAGGTACTGGCGAGGCACAAACATAAATACATCACACACAGGTGATGACTGTGTGATGAAGCACAGTGACACATTACTCTGAGTGTGCTTAACAGGAATAGATAGAAAAGGTCAGAAAAGAACCAGAGGGACATATAAAGGTGAGGTGGACAGGACTGCTGCTTACATGTCAAAGATCTGTGTCTTTATACACATGACATATATACATTTATATCTGTATATACATACAACAGTTGTGCTCTGTAAGTGTCCGGGCTCTGGGTTTTCACCTGGCTCCACATCTGACTCCTCAACATTGACCCAATGCTGTTTGTCTCTGGAACAAAAGACGTGGTTTGTCAGCCAGTGTTGCAGTGAAGCCCATCGATGCCATGCGTATTGTTTCCTTGCAAAGTGTGCAAGAAAACACCAAAACATCCACACACGGCCCCGAGGCAACAAGCACGCCGCCATCACATGGTTTTAATAGCTGCAAGGAGGAAAATAAATATTCATGGATACTTTTTGGAGTCACAGCTTGAATAACAATAACATTTAACACCTTGTGAAATGCAGATTAAGACTTTTCAATACTTTTTAAGGGCCTTCATTTTCCCACGATTCATTGATCAACTTTTAAGACTTTCTAAGACCCCGTGGACCCCCTATCAGAAGCTGAGGCTTACAGGGGGGAGAGGGGGGAGGCAGCAGCAAGGGACAGAGATCAGAAGGTGTACACATGTAGCAGTCTGAGTCTGTTCTTTCAGTCCAGATCCTCCTCCAGACTCTGATGAAGGAGCTTTTGGATGATGCTCTTTATCCAATGATACAGTTGATGCTGCTGTTCTTCTCATGTTCTAAATGTGTCGTCTGTCTTTACTCACATTGCTGCAAATATCCAGTTTGTGTTTGAACACAAAGCTGATAGTTGTGTGTTTGTTCATTCAAACATTAGTGACAAAAAGTCTGATGATAAACTTTGTATGAATGAACAACACATCAGTCAGTAAAGACAGAATGAAGCCATCAGATGTGTCAGATGATAAACTGCAGCTGTGTCTTTTTCTCTCCATCAGATTTCTGTCAACTTGAAGTCGACACAAACTCAGTGAACACAAAGCTCAAACTGTCTGACAACAACAGGAAGGTGACACATGTGTGGGAGGAGGAGCAGCCATATCCTGATCATCCAGACAGATTTGACTGGTGTCCTCAGCTGCTGTGTAGAAATGTTCTGACTGGTCGCTGTTACTGGGAGGTCGAGAGGAGAGGAGAGGTTTATATATCAGTGAGTTACAGAAGAATCAGAGGGAAAGGAGTCAGTGATGACTGCGTGTTTGGAGCAAACAATCAGTCCTGGAGTCTGATCTGCTCTGATGTCGGTTACTATGTCCGTCACAATAACAGAGACACATCCATCTCCTCCTCCTCTGTCTCTGACAGAGCAGCAGTGTATGTGGACTGTCCTGCTGGCACTCTGTCCTTCTACAGAGTCTCCTCTGACACACTGATCCACCTCCACACCTTCAGCACCACATTCACTCAGCCTCTACATGCTGGGTTCTGTTTGGGTTCTGGTTCCTCAGTGAGTCTGTGCTGTGTGTAGAAGCAGAGTGTGTGGAAGTGACAGCAGCTTCAACTTTGTGCTTTAAATGTTGATGATGTTTCACTTTCATTTGAATCACTGACTGTGATTTCAGGTCAGAACATGTTTTTGTCTTAAAAGCAGTGAAATGAGCTCCTAACCACTGAACTCCTGTAAAAACTGCACTGATGGATCTTCTTGTTAACCCGCCCTCAGCTTAAGTAGTTTGTCTTAGAATGTGTGAATTCGCTCATTCTGCTGCTTCCACCAATCAGGAACAGGAGAAGAGAAAAGCTGGACTTCATCTGTCCAGGATCATCCAGAACAAGAAGTGCAGTTTTCTTTGGGCTTTCATTTGGCTACATGCTAATCAAGTTATGTGTTGTGAATCTATTTCTGGTTCATGTGATCATTAGATCATGGCCCTAACTCTTGGACTTTGTACTGAGTCGAGAACAAAGACAGGGTGGGTCTGGGTAAAACTTACAAACAATAGCACTAAATGTTTCCATAGTTACCTGTGATGATCTGGCTGCCTGTGCCAGGTGTGTCTAACGACTGGCTAACGACTATGAAACTGCCGGAGGGGGACTGGTTGACAGCCCTTTGTTCTTGCTGTGAGTATGTGCAAACTTCCTGGGAATGGATGGAATCACTGCATTGTATGTGGTAGAAAGAGGATGTCTGAGTATGGAAACATTTAGTGCTATTGTTTTTCAAGTTTTACCCAGACCCACCCACTGAGGGTGCCAACCTCTACATGGAAGAAGTGGAGAGATGTGTTAATGGTACTGTTGGAATCCTTGGATCAAGCCAATTCCAACGCACCCATTTTCTGCCTAACCAGATTTTGGATTTTTGTTTAAAGTAAAACTAAATCTTCAGCGGTCATCTTAAGACTAAGCCTCACAAAAGTTATCACTTTTTGTCTTTAGATATTGAAAGACAAAAAGCCGATCAAATTTGATGGTGAAGTCGCTAAATGAGCTCATATCTCAGCCGGTGAGCAGGTTCTGCAGCGGTATGTTTGTTCACGGTGTATTTTTCCAGGATGACTGATGAAGTAAAAAAAAAGCTAAAAAAAAAAACTGTGGCAAGTTTATTGCACTCAAAAAATGTTTGTAATATTTACTTACTATTACCAATTATTTTTACAAAAAATACTCAAGTAAATTTCTCTGGCAATACTCACCAATAGTTTGTAACTTTTACTCAGATTACTATTGTATCTAATTACAAAACCCAAGTAAAGACTGCTGGTGTTTCTGTGTTGTTTTACTAATCTTTTCTTTGTTATATTCTATGTAATTATTAAGTAATACACTACTTAATGTAATATTTACCAAAACATTTGCTGCCAAGGGGATGTTTGAAAGACAGAATATTTACATATTATAACCACAAACATAAAAACGTGGTTATCTTATTGCTTTCTTCTTAATTCTAAATTTCTGAACAGTAAAAACACCAAATCAACTGTCCAATAATAACACCTGTATTGTTGGTTTTCTGTGCCATGATGGGACGGATGACAGTGATCTTCATGATGTGATTCCTGCAGTCCTCTGTCACTGCTTCTTGGCTGACATCCTGTGAAAACACATAATCCACAATTAGATTTTTATTTTATATTAGCACAAGACAATTACTAGTTGCCAGAAGATCATGAAATACCTGTTAGCTTTTTATCAGCTCCTCTCCACTCCCTCCAAGATACTCCACCAAGCAACGGATAATTATTTCTCTTCTGCCTTCAACCGGACGCTGTTAAACACAAGAAGAACATTTATTGCAGACAACAACACATGTAAACAGAACGCTATATGGGGAATGTAAGCCTACAACTGTATTCTAATGTTATGTGAAGTGCGGACTCAACGTGGAATTGTTAACGATGTGAGAGGCAACGCGGCATTAGAGCGACTTGTACCGCAGGTGTGGCGCATGAAGGGAGGGGAGGCAGTGTTAGGGTTAAAATTCCCCTTGTTTCTTTTGATCACCTCCCGAGTTGGTTTATGAGGAAGGAGTGGATAAATTCTGGTCTCAAGATTACAATTTATTGAACAATGAGGCAGATTCTGAGTCACAGAGCTCTGGGTTGTTGCACACAAAGAACCAAACAAGAACAACACAAGAACAGGACAACCAACAAGAACAAACAACCACACAGCAACAACGAACAACGCAACAACAACTGGACATGGAATTCACACATTGATATACCCCATGGGCGTTCCTGCCTGCCGGCCCACAGGGGTATCTACTGCCCCCCCTGCAGACCCTGGGTCATACAGCGAATAGACTATTAGTGCTTATTCCCTAATAAGGTAAAGCTCCAATTCCTTAAATCTCATAGGTTGTGAGTCTGATGTAGGGATGACCATAACATGGGCACCCAGGAGAAAAACACATTCCTTTAGAATCTGGCTTTTATCAGGTCAAAGGTGCTGCTGTCCTTACTCTGAATTTATGACCATCTCGTACCAACCGGAGCTCCAGAGAGCAGAAAAACAACTGATCTCATCTGCCACAGCCTGAACTGCAGAAAACAAAGTTATATGACATACTATGAAATTACTTCTTAATACATTCAGTATCCTCGAATTACTTTGATTTTCTATAAAACTTCCTAACATATAAACACTTATGAAAATCACATTATTAAGTGATAAACACATATAAACATGAATACTTATATATCTGAACACACTGCATGTTAACACCGTGCAGAATCAATTCTTTCACCCTACAGCAGCGGTGCAAGCCGCACAGCTGTTCTCTAAAACGCTTATCATGTCACATTATATACCATATGCAAGTCACTCCTTCTAGCCAGCAGCCTCATGAACATATCCAGCGTTGATAAAAACCACAACCTCATGTTAACGGGGCCTCTCCGGACAAAAGGACGTGCCTCTGCTGGCAAAGTTAGCTAGCAGGAAAATACATGCTATTAGCTAGCGCCGCTGCTCTCAGTGCAGAAACAATGAGCCACAGGAAAGTACAAAATTCGCTTTGCTTAAAACTCACCTCTATGATTCTATATCTCAAATGTATTCAATGAGTCCGCCGCCCTCGTTCAACTGTAGCTTCTCTGGACTGTTTGACGGAAAGATTCAAATGTGGGGAGGGGCTCTGACGTCATGCTCCAAGTGCAGGGAAGGTTGCCAGGTTCACTCAGTTCACCCAATTACACTTTACTTAGAAACATCTAGTAACTAAACCAAAGAACTTGTTTAGTGAATATTACTTGGAATGAAGTATTAAATTTACATACAAAACTGAGAACACATAATTACAAACAATCACAAGTAAATCAACACATCAAAAACTGTTTTTTTAAAGTAAAAGCAATACATTCTTATTTCTTTGTAAAATTAAATATATAATTGAAGTAATAATTACAGGGCCAAAAAAATGTTTTTCATTATGGGTCCAGTAGACCCAAACATCCTGTATATAATAGAAATGTGTGTGTGTGGGTCAATGAAAATGTGTTCAGATATATGTTCATCACAGTAAATGAGCCAGGGCCAGTGAGTCTCAGTTTAAAACAATAATTGGTTGGGTCATTTTTCTGTTGATGAAAAATACAAAGGGTCCCACAGACAGTCAGAGTCAGTTTGACCTTTGACCTCATGCTCCTCATGTGCTCTAACCATTGACAGTAAAAACTATGGACAGAGCTTCCGTGACGTCACCCGTTTGTTTCTGAAGAGCCGTTTTGAGTCTCAGTGGGAGGTTCCGGGACGTTGATGACCGCCGCCATGTTGGCAGCGTCACGTCCGCCAAAACTCCAAATATGGACAAAAAGGGGGGGCACGAGCGGGGTTTAGGGGGGTGGGCGATCGTAGAAGCAGGAAACTCACGTTGTGATACATCAACTGTCTGTCACTCAAGCGGCAACGCCCATAATTATGTATAATTTTAAGTCAGAATATCATTGAAACGAGTGAGTTGTAAAAAAATTCACCCCCCCCCTACAATTGACACTAGAAGAGAACCTATCATCTGAGACCAGAGTGGTTTTTTGTACCAGGCTGTAAACATATGTTTTTTTCTGCTGTGAAGTCGGCCATTTTAACATGGGAGTCTATGGGAAATTACTCGCTTTTGGAGCCAACCCCCAGTAGTTGCGGCGTGAATTACAAGTTTTAACACTTCCGCATGGGCTTCAACTTTGAGCCCCGAAGGTTGCCGCTTGGATGCCACACATGTACAGAGGTATCTGCCCCTCACTGCTTCCCAGCTCTGTCCTCTGCTTCCTAATATGATCACAACAAAGAGCAAAAAGACAAACTGACAAGGACTAAAGGACACACAGGACTTAAATAGACCAGGTGAGAAACATTAGGGCGGGGAGAGCAATCACAAAGGAGGGAAAACACCAGGAAGTAAAACATGAGACCAGGGATCATGACAACATTTAGACAAAGCAGCCTCTTTCAATGAAAGGTGGAGGAAGGCTGACTTTAGTCACACATCAATAACACCCTCCATGTAGCTCATTTCATTCTCAACATTATACACACCTGCTACTTTTTGTATCTCTGTGTTAGGAATAAAACCCAATATAACAACTGTTATTTACTCAACTACTTTTATTCTTGCAAGGAGGATACATGTCCCATATAACACATATGGGGAGGATACATGTCCCATATAACACATATGGGGAGGGTACATGTCCCATATAACACATATGGGGAGGATACATGTCCCATATAACACATATGGGGAGGATACATGCTACATCTTCACTGACCGTGTTTTAACTAAGAACACAAGCTCAACACATCACATTTTTGGGAGTCTCCAGGACAACTGTTCAAAAACACAGATAGGGTTTGTTCACACACTCCCTCCTGTTATATGAAGTAATGAAAACAACGATCAATAAAATGACAATGATTCACGTTAATTATATTACTAATGCAAATCATGTTCTCTTTAATATGCTTCATCAACACATCAGCTTGAAACTTCATGTCTGATGAGGTCTGATATATATAAGAATATCAGCTACACTGTAAAATGTCATTGTAACAGTACTTAAAAATATCAAGTGGTCTTAACTCATATGTACTTACTTTGTTGACTCCACTAAGATACATTTAGTTAATAAAACGTTCTAATGTAGAAAGTATTAAACTCATCAGCCTCGAGTAACCTTAACTGAAAAACTGTGAGTGATGAAGAACGATCCACAAGACACACGTCATGATTTGCACCATCAGTGAGGAGGGCTGTTGTTTATATGTGTATTTGCTAATAGTAAGGCAGGTGAAGGTCTGGCTGGTTTATCTAAGGCCCCCTCCCCACCTATGTGGCTATGCAGACTGAGGTGGAGCTCTAAGTCTTGGAGTCTTGCATGCTGTAGTATGCAAGACTGCCTACTACTGACACACAGGTGTTGGTAAATAAAAATAAAAAAGACACTTTAAGCATTGTTGAGTGACACTATAAAAGTGTGGTCATAAAGTTGAATTGATCTGTGTAGTGTGTTCAAGACAATATTAAATTAAAGGTAATTATAGTCTTGTTTAGTCTTGTTGTTATTTATAGTTTTGTTTGTCTGTAGACGTATCTTTACTCTCCCAACCACCTTCACTCATGGTCCCTCCATTCAGGGACGTAGTGTCAGCTGTTACATTTTACAGTGCAGTGAATAGCTGAAACATTGATTTGTACCATCAGTGAGGGGGCTGTTAGGGTACACATGTGTACGTGTTAACATCAGAACAAAGCACGGTCTGGGTGCGTGTGTAAACCCCCATCCTCACCTGATGTGGCCCTTGTGTTGTAGTTTTACATTCTACACACACACACACACACACAAATACATTTCACAACAATATCTTGGATGATAACGGCTACCTTAAAACATAGTTTTTATTTTTTGATCTGTAGACATTTCACTGCTCCCCCAACCACCTTCACTCATGGTGCAAATCCTCCATTCAGGGACTGAGGCATCAGTTTCCTCAGACTTGAGTAGTGCTTACTTAACATAACTCATACTTTTTATGTCATCTGAACTGATATTTTATAGTACACCAAACTAATTATTTTGACTTCACCATACTGAGTTTACTGTCATGGCATGAGTAGTCTAAACGCAGCTTTTTCAGCTTTACTGACTGAAAATTAATGACATACTTTACTAGACATTTTGAGGCAATCGGTTACCAAACTTTTTTAAGTAATGTCAACTTATTACACTTCACAGTGTACATACAACAATATCTGACTCTGAGGACCTTGTGAACCATTCTCCATTCTGTAGATGGAGCAGCCGTTTTAACAGGAAATAGAGGTGAATAAGCACACGCTCTATAACAGCTGATACTAGGACGGCTTTTATGGTCTAATGCCCTCAGCTGCTTCTGGCCTTATGGCATATTGTCTTTGGAAAAGCTTATATGAACTTTTAGGTGTTATTTTTACAGGTTGTGCAACTTCAACCTCAGCATGTGCTGGTCGAGTGGACCACAGGTTTTATAACTTCAGGACCTGTCTCCTCCTCAGAGGGAGGGAGTGAAAATTAGTCAAATCTGTCTTAATGGCTGTAGCCTTTGAGTCAGAAATACTTTATGAATCCCAGGGGGAAACTGCTTACATGAAAGTACATATTTAGGTTGGAAGAGATAGAAGTCTCTAAAGGAATACTCAAGGTCTTTCCCGAGTGGCTCAGCCGTATTCACAAAGATTCCTAGAATTCCCTCTTATCTTAGCCTAAAAAATCTTAGAATGAACTCCTAGCTTACATGATTTAAGAACACTTGCAGAGCGACTCTGAGAAAGGAGCAGACTAAAACTTTGATCTTAGTGAGGAGGCGTGTTTGACCTCGTTGCTAAGTGTGACACATTTTTTAAGAAGATGTGGTTGCTAGACAGAAAAACATGAGAATACATTCCTAATATATAAGCAGCATTGATTAGAGTGTGACAGGATCCGTCTTCACAAAGATTATTAGTTTCCCTTAGTGGTGAAATTCTAAGAACATTCTTATAATTCTAGAGTTTCTAAGAATGTCCTCTTATATTTAAGCCTAACTCCTAGTTAAGATCAAAGTGATTCACAAGCCCTTAGAGGTCCTAAGGTTAAGAGTAGAGAGGAGGACTTTTAAGAGGCTTAAGTGTTCCTTAAACAGGAGGACAGAGAGTGAGCGATCTATTAAAACTAGGGATGTCCCGATCCGATCACGTGATTGGAAATTGAGACCGATTACGTGATTTCAGACTCGATCGGAATCGGACATTACCTCCCGATCAGGACTCGAATATATTTATTAGGACTCTCAAAGTGAATTCCTTCTGTGCAGGGTGGCTCTGTGTCCTGTAGTGTAGGGGTATGACAGCTGCTTTTGGCTCGAGAGATCCTGGTTCGAGACCTTGATGAGCTGCTGCGTGTGTGCAATCTCCTAGCGTGGCACTCTGGACACACACACTCACTCTGTATCGGCAGATACTCAAAATTCAAATGACTCGGAGGCAAAAAACCTGATCGGGACATCCCTAATTAAAACGTTATGGATACGCATAGCATTGTAACTTTTTATATATATTTATTACATAGAAGACACCCTGAAAATAATTCATTAAGCTTTAAGGGAATACGTCATTAGTACATTTTGTTCAAAAACTGTGCATACAGCCATCAACTGCACGAGCAGATCCCCGTTTATGCATAGCAATCTCCCACCTCATCTTAGGTTGCAGACATCGCTTTTCACACTCCTCACAAAACTGCACCTGTTCCTGAGATCGCTTGTAGAGTGTTTTTCTCTTGTCAGCTGTGTGCAGACTGAACTTTGCTACTCTGTCCAGTTTAGTCGCTTTGTCCTTTCACCCGTTTCAGAAACATTTGGATATAACATCATTGACTCAAGCAAAACTCCCCAAAGGAACTTTTCCACACAGATGTTTCAGAACATTTTCCTCTTTGGCAAACATGGCTTCTTATCTATGCATCCTTCATGTGACAAATAGCATTCAATTTTAAAAATAACTGAAACAGTTCCCTCATATTGTGCTAGATAAAGGCTTCTCACCTGTATGGGTTCTGATGTGAACAGTTAAATCGTTATTTTGACTAAAACATTTGCCACATGTTTGGTTTCAAAATGGTTTCTCACCTCTGGCTGGAGTCTATAGTAGTTGTCAGTGGGAGACAGGCCTTGATGGGTGGCCAGTCTATCACAGGGCTGCCACAGAAAGACAAAGACAATGAACCTAACATGCACGTCTTGGAATGTTGGAGGACATGTCACATGACGCATCTGATGACTAAATATAAGAACAAGCACATAAAACATTCTGAACTTTAAGGAAGCTAAAAGCAAATAAAACATCAATTTATGACAGAGCTTCTGACATTTAACTATAAACTGTAGCTGACCTACAACTGGTTATTATGAAAAATACACTGTTATAATATGAGGTTATATATAAAGTTTACACACATGTAACAAATAACCAAACTGCTTTATAATGAATCTGTCACATATAATTCATGTTATTTAATCACTTCTGTTTTAATCTGTTTTAATTTGTCAGATTTATGTATGAAATATGATTCAAGTCCTCATATTACATATTTGAAGTTATGTCTCAATATTTTACTATAATAGTCATGATAACAAAAATATTGATTTAACAGACACGGGCAGTATGTGTGGATATGTCAAATATTATACATTTCTGTTCATGAAATATTATTGATGGACATGCTAGATAAAATATTTACCACATCACATTTAACACATTATGATGAGTTATTATATATTATAATTATTACATATTGATGTCTATTTACCATCATTTACTTTAAAACCAAAATATGTATTTTATATATTGTATAATTTTGATGAATATGAAACCTGTGTTAACATGTAAAACATATGAATGTTTTACCATCTTTTATCTTTTATATGTTCAAATTATTTCCTCTTATTGTAGCACCACATCAGGTTTCTTTATTTTACATATTAATTTAAGTATTACTGATTAAAAATACTGAAATGATGAAACACTAAATAATTCTGCAGAAACAATAGATTAAACTGTATAAAAATAATAAAAATGTGATTCAGTAGAAACAGTTCATGAAGAAAGTGACTTTAAACAGCTTCAACATTCCAACAGTAAAAAAAAATGTTAGTTCTTACCTGTTACTATCAGTTTAGTTCCAGGACCAAAGATCCTCACACAGTGAAACAGGCTCATACAAAAACCTGCTGAGTGAAGCATCCAATCAGGAGGCAGGATTCTGTCAGAATTCCATGTTGCAGGAACGTCTGTGTAAAACAGAGACACTGAAAATCTCCATGTTTGTAAAAAGCACCACAGCGTCCTCATCATAGCTTTTTCCTGCTGGTTCTAAACGTCCTCTGTTAACATGTGAAGCTCCGACTGGAAGACTCCCAGTCAGCGCCCCCTCTGGTCACATGGACTCATTCCTTCCTTTGTTGGGATCAAACATGCATTTGTGCAGCTTTCGATGCTTCAGAGCTCTTTGAGTGTGTTTGAGTCTGAGATGGAGGTGAAACATGAAGCTGATGTGGTTTTCTGTTCTCTGCTGGTTTTTGTTCAGGCTGCTCCCATAATCTCTCACTGTGGGACCTTCCACTCCACCAACAGGAGCAGTAGGTGGCTGAATGATCCTCTTTAACTGTCTTGAGCTCCAGCTCCAGCCCTTCTGTGCTTGTACAGCTGAGAAATCATCTTTCTGAGGATGACTGTAACCTCCATAGATGTCACCATTATCATTATCAATATAGAGAATCAGTCTGAATGTGTCCTGGTCTTTCTTCTGGTACCAGAATACAAAGCTGTCACTACACTGTTGAAGCCCTCCACAGCTGAAGGACACATGTCCACCGACTCTCCTGGTCAGCGAGGCATCGTCCTGGGTCAGATCTGCTGCCATGGAAACCAGCGCTGCAGAGACAGGTGGAGGTCAGTGTTTGTTACAGGTGCGGCTCGTCGGCGCCTGATTGGCTGGAAACACTCACCTGAACACAGCCAGCAGAGAGCAGCAGCCGGCAGGAGAAGCATGTTTCCTCTGGTGAACTCACAGAGAAGTGACGCTCTGATGCAGCTGAGGCCAAACGAGGACGAGCTGCTCAAAACTCCCATCAGCCCCTGCTGCCCTCAGATAAGACTGCTGAGTGCTGTGGTTTGTAACCACAGCTTCAGATGAGACTGATCACTGCTAATAGAAAAGAAAAGAATTCTTATGAAGAGTTCAATAGTGCCATGATATCTGGTATCATCCTGTCACCACAGTTTGTTGTGTGTGTGTGTGTGGTGGTGAGGAAGGCTGGAGAACAGGAGAGATGAGGGTTTGGACTAATTGGACTTATTAATGACTTTTTACTAACCAGACTGAAAACTGTGTCATCACACACCCACACATGTTGTGTTATAAACTACTACTCATACATATTTATACACATACATATGTTTTTAAAGCATGCTGTGTGGATGGGAAAGGAGGCAGAGCTGAGCCTGTCTGAGCATGTGGCTCCACCTAGTGGACAAAAGTGCAAACCACTGGCCCGGTCACAGAAGTCAGAGGCTCATGCAGATCATGGGGCATGTTTTGCAGTGCTTATCACGAGCGTGCTTCTCCTGCAGTTCACACACTTGTGAGGACAAACACTTGTTGTTGCAGGACTGACTGTCTGTGGTGGTTTGGCAGCGTCCTCCTGATAGTTTTAGTCTCTTATCAGATGTTCAGGTGAGCCACACATCAAGACATCAGATAAAAACAGGACCTGCTCCTTCCTGCAGGAATAAAAGCACTTGAGTGATGAACAGCTGATATTTTGGGTTTTATTCCTAACAACTTCACACACTACAGACCAGCCTCACTGCTGCCTCACTTCTCTAAAGTCCTTGAAACACTGTTTAATGATCGCTTAGAAACATTTATTGAAGAACATCAGTTATTAAATGAAAGCCAACATGGATTTAGACTGAAAAGATCAACCTCAATGGCAACAACTGATGCAGCAGAAGAAATCTCAAATGAGCTGCACAATAAAGAAATCTGCCTGGAACTGGGTCAAAGTGGTTTAACTGATAGAGTACAATATGTGCAGATGGCAGTTTGCTTCTAGGTGTCTTAGCATTGCTTGTGCTGTCCACCAGGGGTCAGTATTAGGTCCTTCTTGCTACATTCTGCACAGCACAGATCCTGTTTAAAGCATATAATAACTTCTTACCTGGTACCATCCAGAAACTCTTCACTCTGAGAGAGAAGTCTAACAGTCTGAGAGGTTATGGCAACTTTAAAGTCCTGATGGTGAGAAGCACCAGGAAGAGTCTGTGTGTCTGTATGTGGAGTCAAAGGGTTAATACTAATAATCAGTTATATTAAATTATGGATGATTATAGTATATTGTGTGATTCTCTGTTTCTATGCATAGATTCATCCTGTGCTGTTGTTATGTATGTGCTTACAGTATGACAGGAAGCAGCTACAGGTTATGTTCTATGAATGATGGAGACGGGTGGAGTCAGATCTGTTCTACTTCCTTCCACTCCCTTTCAAGCATATAGTGCAGACTTTATGTACAAGCATGTATCCAGGGTCAGTTCTGCAGGCTTGTTACACTGGCCCTTACACGGTCCTACAAAAAGTAAATGACTGTGATTTTATCTGCCATGGCATTTGTGACGGCCACAAAAGTGTCACATTTGTGTTTTGGGAATAACACGTTTGTAATGTATTGTTTGTTTTTGGAATAGGTATATACTTGAGAAACGTAAAGTGTGTGTTTTGTAAGGGTTTTCCTTTAAAAAAATGGGTCTGTAATAACCACTCCAGAACAGCAGGGGGCAGCGTCGAGGGCTGGGTTTCTCTGCGCTACAGGTGGATTTTCCTCATTACTGCAGAGAGCGCACTGTGAACTGACGCGCTGTCGCCCTGCCTCATCATTTCTTTCCTGAATTTCAGGTTAGTGATGTGTAAAATGACACAGAATAAGGATAACACGATGTGAAAATGTGTTTAAGAGTTGAGTGAGTTATGTTGGCCAAATAGCTCTGTAGAAACATGGGTTTAATTAGTTGCTGTGCTCCGTGACGAGCAGGCTGAGCCTGAGATACTTTGTTAGCTTGGCACACACATATCCCTCCGCGCAGTGTGTGCAAGTGAGCTCCGTATAAGTTTGCTCCCACTTGGTTATGAGTTGTTTCGCCAAATGAGTTGTGAATAAAATGTTTAGGATTGAATATGAGTAAGACAGAGTTAAGTAAAGAGTTGTTAACCTTGGTTTGATGGGTCTTTGCAGTATGGTGATTACAGTGAATGAGTTATGCTCATCGAAGGACAGTTTATATTAAAGACTGTTAGTAGAAGTTTGTAAAAACATTTTGAATAGCTTAATATTACAATAGTCCATACATTTTGAGTATAAAGAGTAAGAAAAGACATTTTTGGAAATGTATGTTATTTTGGGATGGACTGAAATGTATTGATGTTGATTTATGATTGATTCATGTTGAACGGACATTCAATATTGCACATACATTGGACATAATGAGTCTGAACAATAAGAGTTATTGTTATAAGTATTTTCTGAAGGAAATGTCCAAATAAATGACTGCAGAGAACGCACTGTGAACTGACACGCTGTCGCCCTGCCTCATCATTTCTTTCCTGAATTTCAGGAGTTTATCTGGCAGCCCGGTGCCGTTGCTACGGTACCCGTTACACATTCACTACCTCAGATTGGTCAACGCTCACAACATCTACATGAGCATCAGTGAGACTTGGCTGCTGAGCGGGACCATGAGCGCTTATGGTCTGGCTTGGTGCTCAGCCAGATGAAGTTTGACTCCCAGCAGCAACCAGTGGTCTCGTGTGTGAGGCCGCCTCCCACTCGCCACAAAGGAGGACCTGCTGCTGTTTGGACCCCTGTCTGTAATAATGTGTCTTTGCATGCTGGCCATCTGCTACTGCTATGTGTGTGTGTATCGGGCTGCACTCAGCGTGAACACAATGTTGAAGTCCAGCAACCACCGAGCCAGATGCACCATAGGACTCTACCTCTCACTGTTGTTGCTCCAGCTGTCATCAATCATATTTCATATCATCTTTACCATGACGCTGAAGAGAGAAGCCCTCTGCAGCGTGACCAACTCCATGGTGCTGCCTCTGATAATCAGAATTCCCTCGTGTATCAATCCTTTCTTCAACGCCAGGAATCCACAAATCAGTTATCTCCTCTTTTCTGCATCCAGTCAGAGGAGACAGGCTGAAGAAGTGGTAGAGATGGAGGTGATTCAGTAGAGCAGGAGTCCTATTTATGTGCCTCATTTGTTGAACTTTAAACAGCATATTTATTGGATTTCTCCCTCAGACTTTGCAGGAGCAGGATAAATCTCAAAAATCAGAAATCTGAGTTTAGATTAAGGATTTTGGGGAAAGAAATTGTCTAAATTGTCAGAATTTAAAGTCAGAATTCTGAATTGAATCTAAATGAGCTATGAATATATGATTACAAAATAGATTTTTAATTTGTATGAATTTAATTTATTCATTGAAAAAATATATTCTCCATTATTGACTGTTTGTCTTACTGTGTCAGGTCCCCATTAAAATGTACCCCCTCTTGTATTATTTGAACCTATTGTGTGCAGAGGCAGCTGAGTGATACTATCACACTGTATTAAAAAGAACAAAATAATTACAGAGAGCACAAAATGAACTGAGGACAGACTGCAAGCACCTCAAATAACAAACTCTACATTGAATCTTTGTGGCATGTGTGATACGTCGCTCCATTTGAATGCTTGGTGTTTATTCTAGATATCATTAATATAAGTGTCCGTGCAGTTATCACAAAATAGCTTTTCTGGCACTGTCAGGTTTCTGAGTGCATATCTATCAATCACAGAAGTATATCTGTGGATGCTCTCATTCATCAGGTCAGAGTCATTTCCAAGAGTTTCAATGGAGGCAGCTGGACTCCAGGACTGTTTTTGAAGATGTTTCCCACTCCCCCGAGTGGCTTCTTCAGTTCTGCTACTGCTCTGGTTGGAATCTGAGTTTTATGTGTTCAGGACCTCTGTGGGTGGATCTTGCAGGAGCTACCATGACTAAGATCTCCCAGAAAGTGTGTCTGGGCCCTGTGCAGGACTAGTTGACGGCCCATCGTTAGAGTTTTAAAATTTGAATGGGAGTGAAGTCTGCTAGGCAAAACTGTAGCATATCAATATGTATCTGCCATCAATAATGTATAGGAAAGCATGTATACTGATTAAATCACAAAACACGCTGTTATAAGTGTCTTATAAGGAAACACATACACTAGGATCCATTTTCCTACACACGCTGTGACAGTGCCTAAAACTGCAGTTGATCCTGTGGCCACTTGGGGGTGGCACCAAAATTAAATCCCACAGGTGTTTATGTTCAAATGTCAACAGCAGAAATAAACAAAAATTCATGTCTATAGATAATTATTCATGCAAATGGTTCTCAGGCTAATCAAGAACTGCCGTCCCTCAAATGACCAAAATTCAGTCCCATGGTCATGTTAAACTGTCAGTGGTAGAAAGTATCTATGTAAAGCTAAAAACAAACAAACAAAAATCAATAAACACTGTAGTCTTTACCAGGTAACAACATAATACAGCAAATCTGCAGTTCCTTACATGGCCACTTGGTAGCTGGTCCAAAATAGTTTCTGTCCTGATAGACTTCCATATAAAATACTTTACAGCTAGAATTATTTTTTAATTAAATTTGAGCAGCCAGACCCCAAAAACCCCATATCCAAAACCACTGAGGAGAGATTGTTGAACTGTATATGCTTATCTAATTCAAAGTCATGTGTTTCTGCAGATCAAAATAAAATCATGCTTGTATATCTGATTGGTTCTTAGCAGACATAGCTTGGTCTGACCTGTGTATAGGACATTGTTTCAAGTCTTGTGGCTTGTTCAGATGTAGTTTTGTGAACCTTTGCCAGTGTTGTGCCAAAAAGTGATCATGCCAAAAAGTGAGCCTTAAAGCTGTTTCGCCAGATGTCTGTAGTACAGATACTTGTAACTTCATGTCTACAAAACACTTTGTGAAAGGGAAATGCTTACAAGTGCTGCAGTCTGTCATGCTGGTAGGCTTTTGGTTGGAGGATTTCTGAGGCTGCTGTGTCTGATAAATGTCTGTATTTTGCTCCCTAGCCCAGTGAAGCTGAGAAACTGTGTTGAACAGTTAGAAATGGAGACTTGCTCGTTGGTCTTGCTCGGTAACCATGCTGAAGAAATCTTCAGTTTAAGGTTTGCCCAAATGCCAAAGGGCCACTGAACACATCCACACATTTGCTCTGAGCTCATGTGATGTGCACCAAACTCTCACTCTGCCTGCAGCATCGCTGGAAGTGTCCCCCTCTGTCTTCTATAGTCTGATTTGAATGATGTCTGATAGCAAACAGTGGGTTTCACGCAGCTTCAATGGGAAATAAACACTAACAAGACAGATAAGATCAAATATAACATCAAACTCTCAGGCTCCACAAACTCTGAAACTACTAAATTCTTCTTTAAAGCATGCAAATAAATCACAGCTTATGATGTGTGGGGGAGCACAGAGCACTAATTATATGACAAACAACCATTCACACTCAAATTCACACCTACAGGATATTTAGTCACATTTAAACATGTTTGTGTTGCAATACCAGACCCTGTATCAGTGATGAATTATTGCAATTTCAACATATGACCACCAGAGGGAAGCAGAGCGACGTGAGGCAGCAGTTGGCTTCATCCTCGGACTCTGGCCCCCATCAGTCCGGCTGCTCTGTCCTTTCTGTCTCCTGCAGCGTGCAGCTTTCTGTCCAGTTTGCTGACATGAACCAAAAACTTTAGCTTTGATCAAAGATGCTGTATTGAACGAGTCGATCTGAGTTTCAGAGCAAATGAAGCTGCTGAACTTTACAGAGAGAACGATCAACAGAGACGCTTGTTGTTGGTTCCGCGTTTCAGGGACTTACTACAATAAAGATCCATCAGTTACAGGCAGCAAAGATCAATGAGCTGATCACACTGATGATTGATCAGATATCGACAGACTCACCTGCTGAATCAGTCCTGACTTCCAGAAGTTTCCACCTTCGTGTGTGGAGCTGCTGGTTCTGCTGCAGTCTGTCTGACAGGAGCTCAAAACGAAAGTAAGTCCACAGAAGCCACGCCTTCAAACCAGGACACGTGACACAACAAAGCACACGGAGCCTTTCAGCAGCTGAGTGAACACAGAAACACATCACATACATACAATATACATCCATGTCTTTCTCTCTGCTGAAGTTCACTGCTGAACACATTTGACCTCATTAATAAACAGAGCTCAGTCAGATATTTGCTACATCAGCCATGTCTGTTTTAACCAATCAAACCTGGATGTGATCAATAACCTGCTGTGGAACACCTTCTTTATGAAGAGCATAAAGCTGCAGTCAGTGATGTTTCTGATGCAGTGTGTCTCCAGCAGGGGGCGCCCTCACAATGGAAACATGAAGCTGATTTTTACAGCAGCTCTGTCTGTGTCTGTTTACATGATAACAGCTGTGACACAAACAGAACAGTGATGGACTTTATTCAACCTGCTCAGCGAGAGAAGCAGCGAGCAGCTCTGATAGAAGTCTGTCTGCACCATCATCAGGGTCTGATGCTGCTGCAACAGCCGGACTCTGGGACGAAGTGACGTCAGCAGATGTCGGGTTGTCCTCTGAGTCTCTGAAGCAACATGCGGCTCAGCTGGAAAACAGCTTCTGATGGAGCTCTGATAGTCTGACTTCATCTCTGAGAGGAAGAAGAGGGAGAAGCCGCTGCGCAGCGCGCGGACTCTCTCCAGCAGCAAAGTGCAGAGATCATCAGAGCTCCACATGAGCTGAACATGAAGAGACACAGTCCGCTAGCAGCTCCTTCACTGTCGGCCTGCAGCGCTGCTCCCACACTCATCTGGACTCTTTCATCCACACACAGAAAACACGAGCGGAACATTCAGCCTGCAGAGGAGCTGCCTTGGATTGAGTCTCCGCGGTTCTCATGGTGTGTTCAAGGACCGCCTCCCGCTCTCAGCTGATCATAACTACACTCTGACTGTGCTTGTGTTGCAGCTACGAACTGAACATGGCACAAGAAGCTCCAGCTCCAGCCGCCGCTCCGGCCGAAGCGCAGAAGAAGAAGGTCTCCAAGCCGAACAAGTCCGGCCCCAGCGTCAGTGAGCTCATCGTGAAAGCTGTGGCCGCTTCCAAGGAGCGGAGCGGCGTGTCTGCAGCCGCCCTCCAGAAGGCTCTGGCTGCCGGAGGATACGATGTGGAGGCCATCGAGAGCCTGGTGGCTAAAGGGACCCTGGTCCAGACCATGTTCACTGTTGTTGGCAGAAAAGTCAGATATCAACAAACTGCTGTCTTACATCCATCCTTCAGCTCTGTGTTCTAAGAGTCTTAAAAATATGTGCTTTCCTTTTTATTTACAGTGTGCATGTCATGTGACTTATGAACGTACAGTTTGTGCATATATATAAACAGTTTGCTTTCCAGGTTGATGCAGCAACAGCTGCTGCTCTGACACCATTGTTCATGTCTTCCTCTCTCTGCACTGTGTTAACACACCTGAATGCTGCAGAGCATCTTCTTCTTTCCTGCTAAATAAATAATGGCCCTGTGGTCTGGTGGTGTCGGTTCACCTTGGACAGCGATGGACAGGAGGACAGGAAGGTCCGGCTGCTCTCAGCTGGGACCTGTGTGTGTCTGGGTGCACACACACCTGCAGTCTGCCCACAGTTACTGACGTAGCCACTCCGTCACACCCCAGCTGACACATGACCGCACCAGGTGGCTGCTGCTATGACAGATGGTGGTTGTCAGCATTCCTCGTTAGTATAGTGGATAGTATCTCCGCCTGTCACGCGGAAGACCGGGGTTCGATTCCCCGACGGGGAGAAAGACTTTTACCACCAGATAGGATGATACTGACCCTGTACATTGCTGCTGCAATAGAAAACATTTCCCAGTTTGGGATAAATAAAGTATTTGTTCTGTTCTGTTCTGTTCGTCTTGTGTCTTGTGAGCTTTAGATTATATTATTTCTTGGGCTCTGTGCTCTAAGTGTCTTAAAAATATGTGGTTTCCTTTGTTTACAGTGGTGCATGTCATGTGACTTTACTTATGCAACATGTATGATAATGTTCTGTCTCCTCTCATTTCCAGACGTGCAGCCAAAAACATGTGCAGTGATGATATGTGACGGTATCATCATGGTCTCAGAGAGAAGAGCTGAGTGTCTGTTCTGATCTGTGGATGCTTGTGTCTCTTCTCCCCTGTAGTTTCCTGCTTGTTGCTCCGTCACACGCCCTCTGCTGGTGAGCCGCGTCATTACACACAACCGCTCATGTAATGAAGTGAATTTATAACTTTTGACTTTATGTGGAGGAGGGATTGATTTTGGAATGAGGAGGCTGCAACCTGCGATGGCACCACTAGATGTCAGCTTTTCACAGCATTGGTGGTTCAGTGGTAGAATTCTCGCCTGCCACGCGGGAGGCCCGGGTTCGATTCCCGGCCAATGCAATGACCCTTTTAACTGAGGAACATGTGAGGGGACATATATTCACCTTCACATCTATGCTGTTGTTCAGTAAGTTGTTTTTATATGTGTTAACAGACCTACCTGACTTCTGTTAACATCACTGTGACATACACACAGAGGCTCTACACTTCACAGACGAGCTTCAGTGGTACAGTGCACATCACATTTGAAACAAGAGCACTTACCACTTTCTAGTTTTCTTTCAGTTTTTGTCTGATATCAACAGGCATAGTTGACAATAACATCCTCACCTACAGTGTAATACTCAGAGTTTTTCATGATATCATAACAGGACATAATACATCTCTGTACATTTCTCATCTGTATATCTGCATATCTTATGGTTGCTCTGTACATAGTCTTTATTTCTACTTTATCTATTGTTGCTGCTCAGGACCTTGTTTTCATGCTGCTGTAATGGAATGGAAGGAATGCTGACAACCAACATAGGTCATAGCAGCAGTCACCTGGTGCGGTCATGTATCAGCTGGGGTGTGACGCAGTGGCTCCGTCAGTAACTATGGGCAGTGTGTACGCACCCAGACACACATCATTGGAAACCAGCTTTAATGAGAGGTGAGGGTTGCAAAAGTCAGAACAAGAGCCTGTTGACAGAAAACTCTAAAGGAGAAGGTTGCCATGTTAGAAAACGAACGAGACTTTCTGCAGAAAACCATGACCATGACATCCACTGGTAGGTCATCTGTTCTTTGAACTCAAACGTTTGAACTAGTGCCGTCACATTAATCACTGCGTTGCTGTATATTTATTGTGATTAAATAACACTCATTTGTTTAACCTATACTCATTGGATGAACTCAATTAAATTGAATTTTCCATCCAATAAATGCAGCAGAAATAGAAACAGTAAGGTGCATAACATTCCTCCAGGACATAAACCTTTGCATTTCAATATACCAAATTAAGTTGGATGAAACCCCCACATCGCTGGGCTCCTGTCTTCAGAACATGTAAGCTGCCCTCCTATAGGGTTGAAAAACACAAACACACAACATGAGCCATGAACTTCAATGCAGTGGCTTTATATTCCTAACCAGAAATCTTTGTTCATATCTTTACCACAGATCTTTACCACTATCTTCAGCACAGATGTTGGTCCTGGACAACATCCGTCCTCAAAAAAACCCTGACCTACAGACCAGGTCAGAAAATGACATTCAACACCATTAATTCTCAGATGCATCATTCAGGACATCAAATGTCAGAAACATAAGTCTTTCCATGTAACTCTGACATTAATCTTAATCTCTATTCAAATCTCAAATCTAACTTTCAGTTGTACAACATTCAGTACATCTAAGTATATCATTTCTGAGAACTTGGCATTAAAGTGCTCAAACATTCACTACTGTTCATGTGAGCAGTGTTTCAATAACACTTATGGTCTTATGGTCTTTTTATACCTGGCTACATCTGTCACTAATGTCCCTGAACAGGTTTGGATTCCACAGCTTTAGTTTGAAGCAGTGTTTTACTAATAATTTATGCTTTTACCACATGTTTAAATCAATCTTATCAAAATAAGATTGATCAGAATAGTTGGAGTTATTAGTGTTTGTATTGCAGCAGTTTTAAATGGTGTTTTCCACTTAGGTCCATTAACTCCTATTATAATACTACATTTTAATATCAGAGCCATAACAACATGGAATCATGCATTTCTTAATGTAAGGGTTTCATTTGTGAGGACATGTCAAAGTTCATGATCATAAATTCAGCTTCACATTCTTCATTTCACTGCTTCTAAGACAAAAACATGTTCTGACCTGAAATCACAGTCAGTGATTCAAATGAAAGTGAAACATCATCAACATTTAAAGCACAAAGTTGAAGCTGCTGTCACTTCCACACACTCTGCTTCTACACACAGCACAGACTCACTGAGGAACCAGGAAACAACCAGAACCCAAACCCAGCATGTAGAGGCTGAGTGAATGTGGTGCTGAAGGTGTGGAGGTGGATCAGTGTGTCAGAGGAGACTCTGTAGAAGGACAGAGTGCCAGCAGGACAGTCCACATACACTGCTACTCTGTCAGAGCCAGAGGAGGAGGAGATGGATGTTCCTCTGTTATTGTGACCGACAGAGTAACCATGATCAGAGCAGATCAGACTCCAGGACTGATTGTTTCTTCCAAACCTGCAGTCAGCACTGTGTCCTTTCCTTCTGATTCTTCTGTAACTCACTGATATATTAACCCATCCTCTCCACTCGACCTCCCAGTAACAGCGACCAGTCAGAACATTTCTACACAGCAGCTGAGGCCACACCTCAAATCTGTCTGGATGATCAGGATATGGCTGCTCCTCCTCCTCCTCCTCCACATGTGTCACCTTCCTGTTGTTGTCAGACAGTTTGAGCTTTGTGTGCACTGAGTTTGTGTCGACTTCAAGTTGACAGAAATCTGATGGAGAGAAAAAGACACAGCTGCAGTTTATCATCTGACACATCTGATGGCTTCATTCTGTCTTTACTGACTGATGTGTTGTTCATTCATACAAAGTTTATCATCAGACTTTTTGTCACTAATGTTTGAATGAACAAACACACAACTATCAGCTTTGTGTTCAAACACAAACTGGATATTTGCAGCAATGTGAGTAAAGACAGACGACACATTTAGAACATGAGAAGAACAGCAGCATCAACTGTATCATTGGATAAAGAGCATCATCCAAAAGCTCCTTCATCAGAGTCTGGAGGAGGATCTGGACTGAAAGACCAGACTCAGACCTCCTGATCTATCCTGATATTGTTCCACTGTTACTATTGTAAATACTTATTCCGCTTCTGTATTATTCTCCTTCTTCTGGACACATTTTCAGCGGAACTAGTCCCACAGCTTTAATGTGAGCGACCTGAAACTGTTACAGGACGTCCGGCTGTACCGGGACACCTGTGCTGTGACTTTTCTTTCCGTTCCGACGTACGGTTTTTTCACGTAAATCGCAAAAAACCAGTGGGCGAACGACATAGACGGTGAATGGGGAGAGAGAGAGAAAAAGGCAAAAGTCACAAAACCAGGAAGCCGAAAACTGAGGGAGCTGTTTCCATGGTAACCGTAACAGCAGCATCAACTGTATCATTGGATAAAGAGCATCATCCAAAAGCTCCATACAGGAACATACACAACTACACTCACAGACACACACACACACACACAGACACACAAACACACACACACACACACACACACACACACTGATTTTCAAAATAAAAGCCTCCAAATCATTACAGACCTTACTAGGCCTGGTAAACTACACACAAGCCACCCAGAAATATGCAGACACACACTATACACACCTGACAACACACAGACACACAAACATGGATTTTCAAAATAAAAGACCCTGCACAATAACAGGATATGCTGACGTGTAGATTTTCAAAATAAAACACTTAAACATGTTTTAACATGCATTAGGGAGTGTCCCCAACCCCCCCCCCCCACACACACACACACACACTTACACAGACACACACTGATTTTCAAAATAAAAGCCTCTAATTCATTACACAGCTAACTAGCGCTAGCCACCCCTACAAATTATACATCAAATCGACCGGCTCGGTCAGGACTACTACCCTCTGAGGTTTGGTAGCGATCGGATAATCGGTGTTTGAAAAAATCCAGAAAAACTGCGATGGACCCTCCCCACAGGCATCAAATCACTGTCAAACTTTGAAGGCATGGCGTTTGGGCATGCTTTCACACAGAACCTTCATTCAAAATGTAAAATGTAGATAAACATTAGACCTCTGACATATTGAGTCCCCATGTCTGTGCCACTTTTTGTTTTGACAGGCAAGCCACTTAAGATGACCTAACCCCCCTCATAGGAAATAATGGGAAACTGGTGAGATCCCTGACAAAACCCAGCTAACTTTGGAAGCCTATCAGTCTGGCATGCCTCTACACGGAATATTCATTTCAACTGCAAACTGCTCATAAGGAGTTGGACTTTATCATACTGAGTCCTCATGTTCATGTCTTTTACCAAACTTCATAAAATAGCAGCCAAAGTCACATCCACATCTTTAGGATTCCTCCATCCAGAATGAATGGAGAAGCTTGGGGCCTATTAAACCTTATATAAAACCAATCAGAAACACTGTAAAAGCATGAAATGTCATCAGTGGCATCTTTCACATCTGCCGGTGATCAGGAATGAGGTTTGGTGGTATATAATGGGGCGGACCGGCAGCAGAGTGTGGGTGAGCGCGCATTGGCCCACTCAAAATTTCTTGTGAAATTTTCTAGGTTATATATACAATAGTTATTTCTATTTTCTTTCCTGTTTGGTTCTTCTGTCCTTATGTTCCTTTCTTTGGTTGGGATTGTTGGTGCATTATCATTGAGGGTTCTTCCTGTAGAACAGACCAAAAGTCCAGTTCATATGTTCACTGGGCCGAAGCCTCTGTCATAAAATCAATAATGTCATAATATGCCACCAGTACTGTTGTCCACAGGATGAAATCACACCTTTAAAAATGATTATTATTTATATATATTTAACATTTCACCACAAGATGGCAGCAAACATGGTCAAACTCTCACCACCCTGTTTTGCCAGTGATCTGTGTTTTTTTATTGCCCATTTCTAAAATGGCAAGTGTGAGTAAGAAAAGGAAGGTTGACAGCGAAGGCCGAAGTTTCAGGACAAGTGGAAATGGAAGAAGAATGTGAGGGCAAGACATCTTGCACATTGAAACCTGTGTTGGAGCCAGACCTGCCCCCTTTACTGCAGCTGAGAGCCCAGTCTCTTCCTTCTCATCAGAGGTCCCTCGTTAATCGCGGGGTTACGTTCCAAAAATAACCCGCAAAAGGTGAAATCCGTGAAGTGATGGGCTTTATTTTTTACAGTTATTCTAGATGCTTTAAGGCTGTGAACCCCTCACTACACACTTTATACTCCTTTCTCTCCTGTTCAAACACTGTCAGAGTTCAAACCTTCATAAAAATAAGTCCAGTGTTACAGAATGAAACCAAAGCACAAAGCAACATAAAAGGAAATATAATAAATGAAGATTAAAAAATGGTTTGTGAAATGAAAGTTGTGGCGGCTGCACTAAAATGAATGATAAGTTAATGTGGTCTGTTCAGAGCTGTCAGTAAAAGCTTGTTTAACTGGTTTCTGCTGTCCCGCCTAACAAATGAAGAGATTGCTTCCAAAACGCTATAAATCCAGAAAAAAAGTGTTTTCTTTCCAAAAAGGGTTTATATGAAACTTCTAGTTTTCATATAAACCCTCCGCCATGACAGTTGGAAAGCTGCCCCGTGATTGGTTGAATGGAAATGCTGCATTGTGCTGAAAATCAGGGCGTTTGCAGCAGATTGGGAAAAAAGGGAAGAAGCGGTGCAGGAAAACATGGCGGATAACGTGTTTTGTTACTAATTGATTACAAACTTTAAACAGAGACCCCGTGTGAAACTTATTTTGGTGGTAACTCGTTTTCTTAAACAGTGGCGTTTCTCGCCCTAACCCTAACCCTAATAATGCTGCTCACAGCTCAGTGTCTCAGTGTCTTCACTCTTCAGTCCATCAGTCCAGTCTGACCCTTTGGATGAGATTCTTTGTGTCTGAGTCCTGCCTGCTTTTGGACTGTGGAGCTGTTTCTTCCTGTGTTTGGACCTTTTCAACCCTTTGTGGTCTCTTATTGGATTTTGTCTTTTGTCTGCTTTGGTTGTCTCTGTTATGTCCCAGGCTGAGGGGAAACCCACACACAGCATGTCTGCACCTCCCCACTCGTCCCCACTCTCAGATCGGCAGCTACACAGGCTGGTTTCAGTGTTAGGCTGCAGTTCATGAACTCAGAGCTGAGCAGTGCCCAAACAAACACAGAGACACTACAACACACTAAAGCTCCCTAACAAGAGAAAAAAGGAAAACCAATGACAAAGCTGGAACCTAAAACTCCTGCTGGGGAGTAATAAACTCCAGTAAACACCAAAGAAATCCAACCGCCGAGGCTGCGCTACAACAGCTCTGATGGACTGATAGAACACTGACTCATGCACAATAACATGAGGAAAGACTGAGTCAAACTTACACTTCCTCAGCCCAGGTTTTAACCTCTGCTCTCCACCATGCTCCACCCTGCAGGAAGAAACACAGTCAGAATGATTTTCTAACCAACATGAGTCCAAACTGCTGATCAACATGAAGCAGAGTTCCTCAGTTTGTCAGAGACACACAAACAGACTGAAACTCATCTGTGTCGACTCCAGAAGAGTCTCTCCTGATCTGCTCTGTGTTTATTCATGTCCTCCATTCTGTGAAATATTGCTCTCTGTCAGTGCTTTACTGTAAAATCCTCTTCATGCAGCAACAGTGTAGGTTTGATCTCAGCATTGTGCATTTATCCAAAGCAGCAAACAAGCCACACTGTCTCTGGCTGTTTGTTCCTTTCACTCTATATGCAAACACAAGCCTGGTTCACATGTGTCATGGATGGAAGAGTTTCTGACACACTTCAAATAAATACATTCACTCATGTCTGTGTGTAGTTTTTACAGTGATAATATTGTAGTGTCTCCCTGCTCTCTGTCTCTGACTGAAGGAACTCCTCCTTCTACCATTGTGTTGTTGTCTCCTCTGAAGCTTCACATATGGATTGTTTCAGGAACATTTGTTTGTGGAAATAATTCAGTGGTTCTTACAGCTGAGGACATTAATAAGTAGGGCATCATTTAGTATTTGATCTGCACTAAGTGTGACTGAAAATCAGTCTGTATGTATTTTGACATGAAGAACGTGTATAAAGAAAAGTGAAGTTAACATGATGGACACTTAATGATGGAGGAAGATGAACATCAGGGATCAGTGATTATTTCTTCTCTGCAGTTTCAGTCCATCCATCAACAGCTGTGGATATATGAGCTAAACTGACAGACTGAGGAGGACTCATGCTCTGTGGTCTCTGTGTACCTGAGAGTCTTCAGACTACAATCTGGACTGTTGAGTAAAGCAGACAGCAGCTTCACTCCTGAGTCTCCTGGATGATTGTAGCTCAGGTCCAGCTCTCTCAGATAGGAGGGGTTGGAGGTCAGAGCCGAGGCCAGAGAAGCACAGCCCTCCTGTGTGATCAGACAACCTGACAGACTGGAGGTACAAAACATGTCATGAACTCAAGAAGAAAGAAGGAAAATCCAACAGATCTTCAACATGAACATGAAGCAGAATTTAACTGATTGTTACGTGCTGGTACTCGTTTGTTGTGTGTGTATGTCTGTTATGTGTGTCTCTTTGTTTTCTGTGCAGGTTCCCATGTGCACTTCTGGTGAACCAAGTGGACTCAGCTGTTGATGATCCACTTGGTGGATCATCAACAGCTGCAACAACAACAGCTGCAACAACAACAACAACAACAACAACATCAACAACAATCATCTGATGATTTAATCCTAGGAATAAGTAAACAGGAATCTGTGGCAATAGGTAAATGTATTAACACACTTGTTTGTCTGTGTCTTCTGTTTTTCTACAAGATGCTTGTCCAGATAATGAAGTAAGAAGAGCACCAAAGAAACCATGGTCCAAGGCTGAGGTCAACGCAGTAATGCGACATTTTAAAGATCACATATCTAAAGGACAACTGGCAACCAAAACTGAATGCACTCACTGCAAGATGGCTGAAGGGTCTGTTTTAGCACAGAGAACAGTGCAAAATATCAGGGACTTTGTTAGAAACCGAGGAGTAACTGCAAAAAGACAGTCACAGAAGGAAATGTAATGTAATGTATGTAAATCCACAGATTTGCACATAGAAACTAAGTTTCTAAAAGCAATCAGTTACTAATATGGGAGAGTAACTACCAGTGTTAATTTTGTTGACGAATCATTTTCGTCATAGTTTTCGTTAACGACCTTTTTTGCTGATAAAAATGAGACGATAACTAAATAAAATGCACAGTGCCAAAAACAAAGACAAAATGTACTGACACTTTCGTCAACGAATAAAAACGAGACGAAATTATTGATGGAGACGAGATCCAATCAGAGCAAATTTTGTTTGTGGAAGGGAGGAATGAATCAGGAGACGGCGGCAGAGAGCCAATCAGAAGTGATCTCTCTCCGTAAGGACGTTACCCCGCGATGCTGGAAGAAGGCGTACTCATGCATGGTAACACAACACAGGAGAAGAACAGACACACGGACACGTTTGATGTCAAGACAAACAAGACGGTTTGCAAACCGTGTGGAGCGACTATCAGCGGTAAAAACACAACAAACCTGAAGCGACGAGAAGCAGACGAGTCATCTTAACTTCCGTTCATACACGTGACAAAATCTATAAATGAAGACACCGCTGCTGATGGTTTTACAGCATGCGACCTGTTTCTAAGTTGTCACTGAAGTGTTTTGCTGTAGTTATGGAGTATTCATGAAGAAGGTCATGACTGAACAGTGTATTCAGGGAGAGCAGCTCACTGTTCACTGTTCTTTTGTGAAAAGATAATAGCAATTAAATAAAGAGGTGTTTGTTTCAAATAATGTTAAAGCTGTGCCTGTTTTATTGAACTTCAAACCTTAATTATTTCATAAAAAATATATATCATAGAATTTTAGTCGACAAAAAATTCTTTGATATTTAGTCGACTAAAACTAGACTAAAAGTTAAAAAATGTTGATGACTAAAATGTGACTAAAATGAAATGACATTTTAGTCACAAGACTAAAATAAACTAAATCAGAAATTGCTGCCAAAATTAACACTGGTAACTACGTTGTAGTAACAGATTTAATATAAAGTTATTAGAGTTAAAAAGTTTGTTTTGTATGCATGTGTGACATGCTTTTTTTTACATTTGATTAATGTAAATGCACTTATAATCAAATTTAATTTAAATTCTGTGCAAAGAAGAGCACACGGTTGTGTTAGTTAAGTTATCTTTATATTGAAACCTCCCATATTTATTTTGTAGAATGTTCCTGTTAAAATATATTAGCAACAAGGAACATGTAAGTGCATTCATTTTTATGCACCTCTTTTTGTTTATATGTTTATTATTTTTAGTTTTGGATTTGTGCAATAGCACGTAGAATAACAATAAGTTTGGTTGCTAGGCAACCAAACTAATTAAACAACCTGTCCATTTAATCCTGTGTTGTCAGGTGTGTATTTATGTTAATCCATGTTAATTTAAAAGTGACGTCATAGTCCAGATAATGCATTTTCTTGTTCTCATAAACCACAGTTTTATCAAAAAGTGAAATGTCTGCTCAAACCACAGTTGGAGCAGGGTCATGTGTATAGAGTTCTGTTGCGTGTATCTGAACTCTGAAGTGACCCAAATTTTTTTCAACTTTTTTAGAGTAACCTAAGCCAACTCCCATAGCTCTAGGACCATGGAAAGGGTAGCCCATCTAAACCACCTTCAGGCCTGTTTCGAGAAATTGTCCATCTAAACCATAAAAACCCTTGTGTGTGTGTGTGTGTGTGTGTGTGTGTGTGTGTGTGTGTGTGTGTGTGTGTGGTCAGCCTTCATCCTTCATCCTTCCTGTCAGCAGAGCAAAGCTGTATCAGTGTCTCATCCAGGTCTCAGCTCCTCAGGCTTTCTTCAGAAGAGCTGTCACTGTTGGAGTATCTGTTGCACAAGTGCTGCACATATCTGATCTAAGTTCTTTCTGAATCCTCACATTTAAAGTTACAGAGAACTTTTACAAACTCCCTTCTTGTTGGCTGCTACAAGCCGACAGCCTCCACACATCAGAGGCCTGCACACCATGAGCTTCCTGCACTTCCTGCTGTTGATGACAGCTCTCTCTCAGATTGGGAGAGAGACTGATGTGACTGTGATATCATGACGTCACTATTCAGAGCCTGCTGTTTAACATGCTGCTCACAGAGAGACAGAAACAGCAGCAGCACTCTGTGAGCCAGGTCCACTCTACTTGGAGGAAGTAAAACAGCCTCATTTCATCAAGATGGAGACACTGAAAGAACACAACCAGCAGCTGTGACACATCAGCTTTTCCTCTTAATCTACTCAGTTCATGGATGTTCTGACACACGTCCTGCCTCGTGCTTCAACAGGAAGACTCATCAAGTTGATAGCAGCTTCAAAATAAGTGTGTATAAGTATTAAAACACTAAACTGTGACTTCAGTGAGTCTCCTTTATTTGAACTGATTCATAAAATGATCATAAACACATGACAAATGAAATCCATTCAAACTCTGAAGTTCAACTCATCATATCCCAGTGGCAGACAGAACAGGCCCCCTGAGTGACAGCAAAGCAGTGAGCAGTGTTTAGCTTTTAATCTTACGTAGAGAAGATTGAAGCAAGGCATCTGGACTTGTAGAGTTTTCTTGAAGACGTTTCGCTGCTCATCCAAGCAGCTTCATCAGTTCTAACTGTTTGGTGGGAAACATGAACAAATCCTTGTTTTTGTCTCCCTATGTAAAGGTTACTAACACATTCATTTAAAATTGAGATAATCAGTTCACCTGAAGTAAGTGTACTTTGCCAAGATGACTTTGTGGATGGGAAAGTCATGAGCCTCCACTCTGATGACAGCATCGCAGAGCAGCCCCTGCTCACAGAGATCTGTGTACACGTTCATGTTGACTTTGCAGACTTTATATTTTCTCTGTGTTTGTTGCCTGTCTCCTCTCAGTATGTAACAGAAGTTCAAAGACACACTGTGAATGAAACTCTTGTCATCAAAGCACTTCACATCACCATGGAGACATGTAAACATGTTGACATTTAAAAACTACCCATCATGCATTGCATTTGTGTTTTTAGTTGATTAGGTTGATTGCTGTTGCTAGGCAACAATCAAACTATTGTTCTTCACCCTCTTTCTTTTTTTTATTCTTCCGTACGTTTTTTGGGGCAGCGTATCTTCAGCATACATTCACCAATTTCAGCCATTCAACTATCAACTATTCCGGGTAAACATCAGGTTTTTTTCACAAAATTATAATTTTTCAAATATTAAGCAATGTATATAGTTCCACATGCTTTCAGCTACAGAAACCATTCAAAGATCATTCTGTTCAGCTCTTCAAGGGCTGTTAAACTTGTATTCAGATTTGTTCAAATATGTTTCGTTTTCATAATATTCAAATATTATTATTATAGCCGCACCATCATTCTAACAGTTCCATTGTTACACTGAGTGACAGCAAAGCAGTGAGCCCCCTGCTGGTGATCAGCTGCATGTACCAGAAGCAGACAGAGATTTCTGATATGATGTTAAAGGTGTCACAGAGGAGGATCCGACTGTCTGACCTCTGATTCTTCTGTCAGCATCAGACACATCACAGTTTGATCAGTTTTCAGATCACACACAGCAGCATCAGTAACACTGAGCAGACATTACACACTCCATCAAACACACACACACACTGCTCACTTATAACAGGGATAATAAGTAAAGTTCTTTACAATAAATTCACATTCACATTTTATTATCACTTCACACATGGCACAGTATATATGGCAGAGAGTTAAAGGTGGAATATGTAGTCAGAGTTAATACCAAATATTGACACTAGGTGGCAGCACTTCAGCCTCCATCTACTGCTGCACTACCAGCACCACTCTCAGTGCTTTTTGTTTCCATTGACTGTACAACATGATTCAATCCATGTTATTTATATGACAAACTATGTGTAGTGTTTCTATGTGTGTAGCTGACATGTTGCTCAGCTTCCATTGGACACATATACTAGATGGAAGCTGCAGCAGGATTGGCTGATGACTGATCACAGGTGTGAACAATCAGCCGGTGACGAGTGGAGCAGGAGCAGCTGCCCATGCTGCAGAGACACAAACAGCAGCAGCACTCTGTGACCCATGTCCACTCTGTGTGTCCTCCAGACAGTCTTAAGATTAAGATTAAGAAACCTTTATTAGTCCCACAATGGGGAAACTGCATTTTTGCAACAGCAGATACAGACAGCAAAGGATAAGTTAAGAAAAGATATATATGATAAAATAAACTACCAATAAAATATAGAATAGAATCATCAACAGTTTACATATGAACAGTTATTGCACATGACATGCACACTGTAAATAAAAAAGGAAACCACATATTGTTAAGACTCTTAGAACACTGAGCAGAAGTAGTGTTGGGCAATTAGAAGTCATTTGTTTGTATTTTGACTATATTTTGTTCTTTACTCAAATAAAGTGAGAATGAATATTATTTTTTCCTATTTGTTTAAGGTTCATGGAGAAACCCTGGATGTCCTCATGAAGGGAATGACTGTTAGACTTCTGAGTGGGTATGAAGGCATCCTGCATGATGCTTTCCCTGTTGAAATCTTCAATGTAGCTGTGGTGCTAGAGGAGACGATCGTGACATCAGAGACCATCTGGCTTTGCAATGCTGATGGGTCTCATCTACTGCCTCCATCTGGAGTACCCTTGTGCCATGAAGTACACGTTTGAATTTCTGCAGATGGTCAGCCTGAAGGTCAAAGCTGACCAGTGTTCAGCTAGGATACATGGACTCAGGAACAACCTACTGAGTCCACATAATTTATTATCTATAAGTGAAAATTATGAGTTGAAATAGTGTGGAGATCTTCATTAGTTTGACAAATTAAAGTAAGTTCAATTACAAGAAAAATACACCAAATAAGTGTTTTAAATCACAGCATCAAGTTTTAAAAATGAACAAATATTAGTTTACCAAAATGTTCCGCCTCCTAACTCATAACTACACTCTGACTGTGCTTGTGTTGCAGCTACGAACTGAACATGGCAGAAGAAGCTCCAGCTCCAGCCGGCGCTCCGGCCGAAGCGCAGAAGAAGAAGGTCTCCAAGCCGAACAAGTCCGGCCCCAGCGTCAGCGAGCTCATCGTGAAGTATTATGGCCCTGGATGTGCTGCTTCAACAGGTGGATGAAGGACCAGCAGTGGGTATCAACGCCTTTGTGCACCAGATGAGACTGAATCAACCATGTATGGTGCAGACAGAGGTCAAACTTTTTCATAAATACTGCAAATAAAGCGTGGACTTCAGAAATCCAGTGTTACGGCTTTAACATGCTGTACCTATTACTGATAAGACTAATGCAACCTCCTAAAACACAGGTCTGATCTGGCCTTGGGTTGTGAACTGAGAATTGTAGATCATGCCTTTTCGTGTGCACATAGTCTCAAATGTTGTGCAGTTCTCAGTGCAGTCGTATTCTATTCTATCTTTTTGTTGCTGGGTCATGGCCACACTAGGGCTTGCAGTGCATCATTGCATTTAAACTTATTGTAAATGTCTGACACAGCAACATTTAAACTTTGCCTTGTTGGTCCTATCATGAGCTACATATTTACAATAAATGTGTTTAGTGTTGGTGGAAGCAACAATACTCCAGATGACCAGAACATGTTTTAAAATGACATTAACAGTGAGAACTGTAGGTAGAAAATAATCATTTGTACACATCAAATATTTTGTAGGTCCCATTAACTCCTATTATAATACTACATTTTAATATCAGAGCCATAACAACATGGAATCATGCATTTCTTAATGTAAGGGTTTCATTTGTGAGGACATGTCAAAGTTCATGATCATAAATTCAGCTTCACATTCTTCATTTCACTGCTTCTAAGACAAAAACATGTTCTGACCTGAAATCACAGTCAGTGATTCAAATGAAAGTGAAACATCATCAACATTTAAAGCACAAAGTTGAAGCTGCTGTTACTTCCACACACTCTGCTTCTACACACAGCACAGACTCACTGAGGAGCCACGACCCAACCAGAACCCAGCATGTAGAGGCTGAGTGAATGTGGTGCTGAAGGTGTGGAGGTGGATCAGTGTGTCAGAGGAGACTCTGTAGAAGGACAGAGTGCCAGCAGGACAGTCCACATACACTGCTGCTCTGTCAGAGCCAGAGGAGGAGGAGATGGATGTTCCTCTGTTATTGTGCCAGACAGAGTAACCACGATCATCAGAGCACTCCAGACTCCAGGACTGATTGTTTCTTCCAAACTCGCAGTCAGCACTGTCTCCTTTCCTTCTGATTCTTCTGTAACTCACTGATATATGAACCCATCCTCTCCACTCGACCTCCCAGTAACAGCGACCAGTCAGAACATTTCTACACAGCAGCTGAGGCCACCAGTCAAATCTGTCTGGATGATCAGGATATGGCTCCTCCTCCCACACATGTGTCACCTTCCTGTTGTTGTCAGACAGTTTGAGGTATCTGTTCACTGAGTTTGTGTCGACTTCAAGTTGACAGAAATCTGATGGAGAGAAAAAGACACAGCTGCAGTTTATCATCTGACACATCTGATGGCTTCATTCTGTCTTTACTGACTGATGTGTTGTTCATTCATACAAAGTTTATCATCAGACTTTTTGTCACTAATGTTTGAATGAACAAACACACAACTATCAGCTTTGTGTTCAAACACAAACTGGATATTTGCAGCAATGTGAGTAAAGACAGACGACACATTTAGAACATGAGAAGAACAGCAGCATCAACTGTATCATTGGATAAAGAGCATCATCCAAAAGCTCCTTCATCAGAGTCTGGAGGAGGATCTGGACTGAAAGACCAGACTCAGACCTCCTGATCTATCCTGATATTGTTCCACTGTTACTATTGTAAATACTTATTCCGCTTCTGTATTATTCTCCTTCTTCTGGACACATTTTCAGCAGAACTAGTCCCACAGCTTTAATGTGAGCGACCTGAAACTGTTACAGGACGTCCGGCTGTACCGGGACACCTGTGCTATGACTTTTCTTTCCATTCCGACGTACGGTTTTCACATAAATCGCAAAAAACCAGTGGACGAACGACATAGACGGTGAATGGGGAGAGAGAGAGAAAAAGGCAAAAGTCACAAAACCAGGGAGGAAGCCGAAAACTGAGGGAGCTGTTTCCATGGTAACCTCCACAGGTGCTCTGACTGACTTCTCTGATTACATCATCAAAGATGGCCGCTCCCATTAACAATGCATTGGGTTCATTCAAACCAATGTAACTTCACTGTATTGATCCATACAGAGGCAGACACACACACACACACACACACAACCATACAGGAACATACACAACTACACACACATGCACACACACACACACACATTTTCAAAATAAAAGCCTCCAAATCATTACAGACCTTACTAGGCCTGGTAAACTACATACAAGCCACCCAGAAATATGCAGACACACACTATACACACCTGCCAACACACAGACACACAAACATGGATTTTCAAAATAAAAGACCCTGCACAATAACAGGATATTGCTGACATGTAGATTTTCAAAATAAAACACTTGTTTTAACATGCATTAGGGAGTGTAGACTCCTGAGTCTCCTGGATGATTGTAGCTCAGGTCCAGTGCATTTCACCACAAGATGGCAGCAAACATGGTCAAACTCTCACCACCCTGTTTTGCCAGTGATCTGTGTGTTTTTTTTTATTGCCCATTTCTAAAATGGCAAGTGTGAGTAAGAAAAGGAAGGTTGACAGCGAAGGCCGAAGTTTAAGGACAAGTGGAAATGGAAGAAGAATGTGAGGGCAAGACATCTTGCACATTGAAACCTGTGTTGGAGCCAGACCTGCCCCCTTTACTGCAGCTGAGAGCCCAGTCTCTTCCTTCTCATCAGAGGTCCCTCGTTAATCGCGGGGTTACGTTCCAAAAATAACCCGCAAAAGGTGAAATCCGTGAAGTGATGGGTTTTATTTTTTACAGTTATTCTAGATGCTTTAAGGCTGTGAACCCCTCACTACACACTTTATACTCCTTTCTCTCCTGTTCAAACACTGTCAGAGTTCAAACCTTCATAAAAATAAGTCCAGTGTTACAGAATGAAACCAAAGCACAAAGCAAAATAAAAGGAAATATAATAACTGAAGATTAAAAAAAATGGTTTTGTGAAATGGAAGTTGTGGCGGCTGCACTAAAATGAATGATAAGTTAATGTGGTCTGTTCAGAGCTGTCAGTAAAAGCTTGTTTAACTGGTTTCGGCTGTCCCGCCTAACAAATGAAGAGATTGCTTCCAAAACACTATAAATCCCGAAAAAAGTGTTTTCTTTCCCAAAAAGGGTTTATATGAAAACTTCTAGTTTATGTTTCAAACTGTAATATATCATCATGAGTTTGTAATAACATCAAAAAATCTAATCTATATTTTGATTTTAAACATTTATTAAATAATCAAATCTTTTTTCCACCCAAAAAGCTATAAATCCATTTCATCACAAAACTCATTTTATGTATTTATATATGTATTTCTAATAATATTATTTCGCCGGCTGTCAGTTGATCCGCATGACAAAAGTTTTTCTCTTTAGTATGTGAACAGGAAGTGGCCGGTATTTTCCCTCCAGCTGAGTTTCCGGATTCTGTATGGAAGGCTTCCACTTTTTTCAAATGGAAGAAAAGAGGACTGCCTCATGGATACTGTCAAAGTTATTCATGTCACATAGCTAAAACACTCATTTAAAAGATGACTGGACATACTTTCTATCTACTGACAGGGCGCCTCCATGACAGTTGGAAAGCTGCCCCGTGATTGGTTGAATGGAAATGCTGCATTGTGCTGAAAATCAGGGCGTTTGTAGCAGATTGGGAAAAAAGGGAAGAAACGGTGCAGGGAAACATGGCGGATAACGTGTTTTGTTACTAAAAACTTTAAATAGAGACCCCGTGTGAAACTTATTTTGGTGGTAACTCGTTTTCTTAAACAGTGGCGTTTCTCACCCTAACCCTAACCCTAATAATGCTGCTCACAGCTCAGTGTCTCAGTGTCTTCACTCTTCAGTCCATCAGTCCAGTCTGACCCTTTGGATGAGATTCTTTGTGTCTGAGTCCTGCCTGCTTTTGGACTGTGGAGCTGTTTATTCCTGTGTTTGGACCTTTTCAACCCTTTGTGGTCTCTTATTGGATTTTGTCTTTTGTCTGCTTTGGTTGTCTCTGTTATATCCCAGGCTGAGGGGAAACCCACACACAGCATGTCTGCACCTCCCCACTCATCCCCACTCTCAGATCGGCAGCTACACAGGCTGGTTTCAGTGTTAGGCTGCAGTTCATGAACTCAGAGCTGAGCAGTGCCCAAACAAACACAGAGACACTACAACACACTAAAGCTCCCTAACAAGAGAAAAAAGGAAAACCAATGACAAAGCTGGAACCTAAAACTCCTGCTGGGGAGTAATAAACTCCAGTAAACACCAAAGAAATCCAACCGCCGAGGCTGCGCTACAACAGCTCTGATGGACTGATAGAACACTGACTCATGCACAATAACATGAGGAAAGACTGAGTCAAACTTACACTTCCTCAGCCCAGGTTTTAACCACTGCTCTCCACCATGCTCCACCCTGCAGGAAGAAACACAGTCAGAATGATTTTCTAACCAACATGAGTCCAAACTGCTGATCAACATGAAGCAGATTTCCTCAGTTTGTCAGAGACACACAAACAGACTGAAACTCATCTGTGTCGACTCCAGAAGAGTCTCTCCTGATCTGCTCTGTGTTTATTCATGTCCTCCATTCTGTGAAATATTGCTCTCTGTCAGTGCTTTACTGTAAAATCCTCTTCATGCAGCAACAGTGTAGGTTTGATCTCAGCATTGTGCATTTATCCAAAGCAGCAAACAAGCCACACTGTCCCTGACTGTTTGTTCCTTTCACTCTATATGCAAACACAAGCCTGGTTCACATGTGTCATGGATGGAAGAGTTTCTGACACACTTCAAATAAATACATTCACTCATTTCTGTGTGTAGTTTTTACAGTGATAATATTGTAGTGTCTCCCTGCTCTCTGTCTCTGACTGAAGGAACTCCTCCTTCTACCATTGTGTTGTTGTCTCCTCTGAAGCTTCACATATGGATTGTTTCAGGAACATTTGTTTGTGGAAATAATTCAGTGGTTCTTACAGCTGAGGACATTAATAAGTAGGGCATCATTTTGTATTTGATCTGCACTAAGTGTGACTGAAAATCAGTCTGTATGTATTTTGACATGAAGAACGTGTATAAAGAAAAGTGAAGTTAACATGATGGACACTTAATGATGGAGGAAGATGAACATCAGGGATCAGTGATTATTTCTTCTCTGCAGTTTCAGTCCATCCATCAACAGCTGTGGATATATGAGCTAAACTGACAGACTGAGGAGGACTCATGCTCTGTGGTCTCTGTGTACCTGAGAGTCTTCAGACTACAATCTGGACTGTTGAGTAAAGCAGACAGCAGCTCCACTCCTGAGTCTCCTGGGTGATTGTAGCTCAGGTCCAGCTCTCTCAGATAGGAGGGGTTGGAGGTCAGAGCCGAGGCCAGAGAAGCACAGCCCTCCTGTGTGATCAGACAACCTGACAGACTGGAGGTACAAAACATGTCATGAACTCAAGAAGAAAGAAGGAAAATCCAACAGATCTTCAACATGAACATGAAGCCGAATTTAACTGATGATCAAAAAGCTGGATCCTGACCTGAGAGTCTTCAATCTACAATCTGGACCCCCTAATCCGTGAGACAGCTGCTTCACTCCTGAATCCTGCAGGTCATTATTATTCAGGTCCAGCTCTCTCAGACTAGAGGACTGGGAGCTGAGGACTGAGGACAGAGCTTCACAGCTTCTCTCTGAAAGGTTACAGCTGCTCAGCCTGAAAGAAATGAAATGATTGAATGTTAAAAATGTTAAAATCATGGTGGCACAGAGGTAGACAGTAACAGATGTAAACATTTTGTTCTAATAACCTGTTAGTGTAGTACCACCATGAAGCTGACAGAACTGTTTCATTTTCAGTTGGTTTTATATTTGTCATCATGGCTTAAAATAAATAAGGAGTTATTGAATCTCTTAGTAATAGTTGTTGAGTTAACCCTTTACTTCTGTCAGTATAACAGCTGTTGAAATCCACCAGGATGCAGGAAATGGCTTCTACTTCATCCAAAATGTTCTTGGGGAGGTAACTCTTTGATACTTTTCCACATTAAAACCATACAGCCTGTCCTTATTAGCTTTAGATATGATTCCAGCCTCAGACCTTTATGGTGTATTTCCAGGCTATTCTTTAAGGTCAGTGACTTCATATTGTTCATCTTCAGCAGTTTCTGTTTCATAACTTCCTAATGTTCAAAGGTTTTCTACTTTTCACAATAAAACAGCTTCATCTATTCAAAGTGTTTCAGCAACTTAAATTCAGACTGCAGATTCTCCAGCAATTCAGAGCAATCCTTCACATCATTCAGAGCAATGCTTCAGCTGCAGCAACCAAACTCACATTTTCTGCAGGAAATGCTTTCTAGTTAACTTTGTGTTCATAGTGTGTCAATTCATATTTTCGTCTTGTTTAATGAGCTGCAGTTTAATGTTATAGATGTACTTGCACAATCCATCATCATTTAATCTCTTGAGTGAAGCCTACATCTAGAAGGTTTCATTCCTAAATTAAGTTTAAAATCCCCACATGTTTTAATGAGTGTTGATCATTTCAGTTCAAGTTTAAATGTGTAAGCATTTAAAATGTGATTTAAAAGGGTAAAAAAAGTGTTACATGTTTGTTGTGTTATGTTAAAGAATGTTGCTGAAAGATGTCCCACCAGCATAGATGGGGTTAATAACAAGTGACAGGACCGTGAGCACAGTGTGACACAGACTAGGAGAGGTGTGTCGGAGAAACATGTGTAACAGAGATTTTCTGTGTTCATTTCTAAGTTAGCAGTGCACAAAACGGTGTGTAACTTGTGTCTTAAGGTTGTTGACAGGACAATCTGTGAGAAGAAGTCTAGCAGCATACTGAGAGGCGGGAAGACTTTCAGCACGAAGTTCAGACGGTTTATGTTTGGTGCTAATGCTAAAGCTAGCTGTTAGCCACCTCGAGGAATAGATTCAAGTCAGTTGATGACAAGTGTTGGGTGAAAGAATTTATTCTGCATGGTGTTAACATGCAGTGTGTTCAGATATATAAGTATTCATGTTTATATGTGTTTAGCGCTTAATAATGTGATTTTCATAAGTGTTTATGTGTTAGGAAATTTTATAGAAAATCAAAGTAATTTGAGGATACTGAATGTATTAAGAAGTCATTTCATAGTATGTCATATAACGTTGTTTTCTGCAGTTCAGGCTGTGGCAGATGAGATCAGTTGTTTTTCTGCACTCTGGAGAGAGCTCCGGTTGGTACGAGATGGTCATAAATTCAGACTAAGGACAGCAGCACCTTTGACCTGATAAAAGCCAGATTCTAAAGGAATGTGTTTTTCTCCTGAGTGCCCAGTTTATGGTCACCCCCAGATCGGACTCACAACCTATGAGATTTAAGGAATTGGAGTTTTACCTTATTTGGCAGTAAACACTAATGGTCTAGTTGCTGTATGAACCAGGGTCTGCAGGGGGGCGGTAGATGCCCCTGTGGGCCGGCAGGCAGGAACGCCCATGGGGTATATCAATGTGTGAATTCCATGTCCAGTTGTTGTTGCATTGTTCGTTGTTGCTGTGTGGTTGTTTGTTCTTGTTGGTTGTCCTGTTCTTGTGTTGTTCTTGTTTGGTTCTGTGTGTGCAACAACCCAGAGCTCTGCGACTCAGAATTTGCCTCATTGTTTAATAAATTATAATTTTGAGACCAGAATTTATCCGCTCCTTCCTTACAAACTAATTCAGGGGGTGATCAGAAGGAAACAAGGGGATTTTCACCCCGACAATTTGGCGCCCGAACAGGGACTTGAAGGAGTGTGGGTCAAATGACATCTTGCCTGACGGAGTGACTACTGGCTGGCCAATAATAACAAGGTAAGCAGATACCTGTTTAATCAAAATTCTGCACATTGGACAATCTAAATTAAGTAGTCACTGGGATGGGTACGGTGTTTTAGAGTTCAAATTGTAAGAGGCAGATTGTAAGTCTTAATAAGTGAAGTAAAATGAGATGAAGTAAAAGAAAATGAGATGAAGTAAAAGAAAATGAGATGAAGTAAAAGAGAAAATGAGATGAAGTAAAAGAGAAAAAGGAAAAGTGACACTGAGAGAGATATTAACCAATTAAAAATAAAAAGAATAAAAAAAGGGTTAATACAATAACGTGAATGAGCGTTATGTCATTGGGAGTAGCATCCCCCGCTATATTTGGACGCAAATATAGATAAAGCTCGGTTGAAAGCCCGTGGGATTTGATGACCCCTGAAACGACAGTGATGACCGCCTAAAGCTTAAAAAATAAAAAAAAAGGGTCACACAGAGGAAAAGTGTCACAGTGATCACAAAATAATAAAGACAAAAAAAAGGATCACGAGAAAAGAGAAAAGAGAAAAGAGAAGAAAATATATAGCCTATTGTTTAAGTTGTGTTTTATGTATTGAAAATTGTGTTTAATTGTTTTGACCTCGCGCCGTCGAGGAAAGGTGTTTACTCCGCGCCGTCGGAGAAGTGAGTGTGTGTGTAGGCCTAAGTGTGTGTGTTGCAGGTTGAATGAGTGTCTGTGTGTGTGTGTGTGTGTGAAAGTGTGTTTAAGTGAAGGTGTGTGACTCTGTTGCCAGAGTCACAGTGAGGGATAGAATAAGGCACATATAGAAGGTACATTTTTAACATACAGCAGGTACGCAAGAAGGATTTGGTGAGTGGTAATCATGTCTACGTGGAAGACAATTGATGAACAGATGAGTAAGATGTTGAGCCATTGCTGCGGACAGGCAGGACCAGAGGGACAACAGAAGGCTGCAGCTGAGATGGAAGCAGCAGTGTGTACAGCAATGACAGGACAGGGAGTGAAAGGAGATGATAAAAGCCACTAAAAAGTGTGATTGCAACAGTGGAGAATAGAGTAACTAGAGAGAGAGAGAAAGGAGGAGATTATTAGATTATTAGTGTTAGAGACAGTTGAGTTGAAGGAGGCAGTGCAGGCTGATGAGAGACGTAAGATTCTATATCAGGCATATCTGTGCTGCATAGACGATGATTGTGAGGAGTCTGGTAGTACCACTGACATTAAACAGGAAGTAGAGAGCGAGGGAACTCAGGGGGCGGAGATACCGCCTGCCTATTCACCAGCCTCTGCTGTAGCTTCTGCTTCGCCTGAGACCCCACCTCCTTGGATGTACCCCATCATGACTGTCCCTGATGGGAGGGGGCGAGTAACAGACAGACAGGAGTGAACTCTAGTCAACTTGGTGCCCAGCAGCACTGGTATAGACCAGCAACAGTGGAGGGGCTTCCCCTGTTGCTTCAGCAGGCCCAGAAAAATGACCCTGATTTACCAGGAAGTGATTCTGTTGCTTGGGAGAGACATGTTGTACACCATATGAATCTACACACAGACACAGAGACCATGGAGATGAAAGGGCTGCAGACACAATTATTAAAGCTGCAGTTAGCTCAAGCTAGAAAGGAAGCAGCATATCAGAGGAAAATGAAGAAATATACCCCTGCATCACAGAGGGTGGTTTAGCCTCAGCCTGCTCCCCCACCTCAGCCACAGTCCCTAGTTGTGGGAAATCTTGATATGTATTTAACCCCATCTTGGGTCACCCACCCCCACTATCAAGGTGGGTGGGGTCAATATCATAGAGGAGGTAACTGGAGGGGAAAAGAGGGTGGCCGTAGGGGAGGGGGGCATGGAAAGGGTGGATACAGCGGTTTGAGTGGAGGTGGCTGCTTCTATTGTGAACCTGGCCACTGGGAAAGAGACTGTCACTACAAGCAGCCCCGTCAGTGACCACAAGGGGCTCCCTGGTATCCTCCCCAGGGAAATGGCTGTCAAAGATCACACCGGCATCTCAAATCATTTCGTCGGTTGGCTTCTTTTGGGAAACCTTTGCCATTCACAGAACTTGTGAAACTGTGTTAGCAGCACCACAGACATTGTTTCATTTGCTCCAGCTCATCACCAGTGAATTTGATGAGCAGAGACTTGTTGATCAAAACTGGAACCTCCATTATGTGCTCCCCAGATGGATTAATAGTGACTTTTCTTACTGGACAGACTTTTTATGCTCCCAGAGTGTTGGAGTAGCTGGACAGTGGCTGATGAGAACCACTATGATACAGATGTCTTGTGAAGATATCTGCTGGACTCGTTTTTACCTGAGTCTCCTTAAGGGGGCGGTCTCCTCAGTCTATTCCAGCTGTGGAAACCCTGGATAATGTCTTTCTGACTCTATAGGCTGTCCACTGATCCCTGTAGGTTATTCTCTTCTATGACAGGTGTGAGGATCTCTTCTATCAGGAGAGGTTCTACCTCTTAATGAGAGGGACTACATTGGTCCATCACAGCAGATAAATTGTTTGTGACTGAGGAGGGAGTAGCTGCTGACGTATAGTTAACACCAGAACAGTTTTAAATGGCTCAAAATGGCAGATGATAGTGTGCCACTTGTTTGCTTAGTCATTGTACCACACATAATATTATAGAATTAAGCTCCATGGTTAAGAAATGTAAAGCTATTTCTAATAAATAGGCACAGAGGATAGGTGTTTAGAATTCTTCATCCTTTAAAGCTTATTAGGTTGCCATTCATACAGTAGAGGCATATTAAGGCTCAGGAGATGTTAGCCACACTACCACATAACATCTGGTCTTCATCATTTACTGATGTAGGTTTTGTGCCTCCTGTACTCTTGTCTCTTTCATTGTCTCAACTTCCATACCGATCTGGCTCACCTAGATTACTTTTTATCTTGATGTTTCTGAAACAGGTGGAGTTGTGAATGGTGTTCTGTTTCAGAAAAAAGAGGGTGAGACAGGTATTAATGTATTTGAGTTTTAAACCGGACAATAAACTGTTTGATTAACTATTACATTCCACAGCATGGATTCCCAGAATGGATCTCATTTTAAGAGTAGACCTGGAAAAGGTGGAGCAGACTTTAGGCCTAAAACATAGGTATGGTGCAGTATATCAACCACAGTCACAGGGAAAAGTGGAAAGGATGAAACTACAACCTAAAACAAAAATTGGCTAAAATCTGTGCACAGACCAAATTTATATGGGTTCAAGTATTGTCTATTGTATTGATGTTCTGTTAATAACGCCATATAATGTACACCCTATGAGCTTCTTACAGGTCGACAGTTTCCTGGACCAGCTGGCCGGCTGAGACTGAAGAAGTATGCAGTATGGTATTAATATAAACCATAATATAATGAATTTAAAGCTTTGGTGTTAGTATTTGTATTACAGGAAAAAGGAGAGATGGAGAGTCCAGAAGGAGCCACACACAGCCGACAGGGTCCTCCTGACGGTGATAACGAGAAAGTGGTCGGAGCCAAGGTGGACAGGTCCTTACCAGGTGGTGGAGCGCACCTCCCACGCGGTGCGGCTGAAAGGCAAAGGAGACACCTAGTATCACTGGAGCCAGTGCACCCCAGCTACAGAACCAGGGAGAACGCTGAGCGACATTAGAAGGAGCAGGAGGAGGATAAAATAAAAGGGGCAGAATAATCCCCTGAAACCAGGAGTGTGACCAGTAGGTAGTCTACCCTACTTGGTTGAAGAGGATGAGACGGTGAATACACATACATGAGCAATCATCAGGATCAGCATGGGACTAAGAGTGATAGGCGAAGTTAAGCGCATCACTCCAACTAAGGGTGATAGGCGAAGTTAAGCGCATCACCCCACCAGGAGACGAACCACAGTCATCAGTAAGGTCAGCTGTCGAGAGGAAGGTCTAAAGTTTCAGGAGCAGAGGTTCTAGTTCCCGTGTCAAGAAGACTCCGGCTGACAAGATGGGACTGTGGGGTAACTGGAGGGTGTTGGGAGCTTGTGTTTTCATGTCAGTTAGTTATTGTATCTTTGACTTTATTTTTGTGTGAACATAATTATTTTGTCAGTTTTCCAGGATCCAATGGTAAGTCAAATCCAGGGCCCAGCACACGCAGGGTGAGGAGAGCACCAGGGACAGGAGGAGATGCATGTGTGAGAAACGGGGGAGGTATAGAGTTAAACTACTATAAGGGTTCAGAGTTCTCTTTTATCTTTGATTTGTGCGCAGTAATCAACTGCGGGGGACATAATGTGTCGTGGAGACAGTATGGCGTCTATGTTTGTGGATTACGGTGGTAGCACACAAATTGGGCACCTAAAAAAGCTAAAACCACCTCAGGCGGGCGGATCTTGTTCAGTGGGTATTTCCATATACAAAGAGATTGGAGCTGCACGCAGAATCCCATTATGTTATCAATTACTGGCCTGGACCACAACCCTTATGTTAAATCTTCCGGAGTGCCTGGCCAATGTTGGGACTCCCAACCCGACATTGTAGTCCATAAGCTCACCCCGTTCGATGTATTAGCGTTATCTACTGGTTATGAGGATGATAATATTTGGCTCGGATGGTAAAACAGGTGAGGGAGCAAAATATGTCAGATTGTGTTGCCTGTGCATCAGCGAGGCCCCACCTGTACACTGAACCTGCCCCATTATATCCAGACGATGCATGGGGATTTGATTTCAGTACAGGACCGGATGTTTTTGGATATGTTATTGGCAGAGAAAGGAGGTGTATGTGCTATGTTTGATGAAATGTGTTGTACTTTCATTCCCAATAACACTGCTCCTGACGGTAAGGTCACTAAAGCTTTAGAAGGTTTGAGAACTCTTTCCAGTATGTTGCATGAGCACTCAGGGATAGATAACCCCCTGGACGACTGGCTGATTAGGGTGCTGGGACCCTGGAAGGCGGTAGTATGGTATGTCACTAATCACTTTTTTGCAGCATTCTTGGGTATTTTGACTACATGTGGTTGTTGTTATATTCCCTGTGTGCACTGTTTAGGTTACAGGTTAATTGTGTCAGCAATTGAAAAGCAGGATTCAGGTTTTCATTCTCCTTCATATCAGATGCCTCTGCTGGCAGCAGAGGTGCCCGTGCCAGGTGACGACGAGGAAGATTTGTTGTGAGCTCTTATAAGAGCTCAAAAGAGGGAATTGTTGGGTGAAAGAATTTATTCTGCATGGTGTTAACATGCAGTGTGTTCAGATATATAAGTATTCATGTTTATATGTGTTTAGCGCTTAATAATGTGATTTTCATAAGTGTTTATGTGTTAGGAAATTTTATAGAAAATCAAAGTAATTTGAGGATACTGAATGTATTAAGAAGTCATTTCATAGTATGTCATATAACGTTGTTTTCTGCAGTTCAGGCTGTGGCAGATGAGATCAGTTGTTTTTCTGCACTCTGGAGAGAGCTCCGGTTGGTACGAGATGGTCATAAATTCAGACTAAGGACAGCAGCACCTTTGACCTGATAAAAGCCAGATTCTAAAGGAATGTGTTTTTCTCCTGAGTGCCCAGTTTATGGTCACCCCCAGATCGGACTCACAACCTATGAGATTTAAGGAATTGGAGTTTTACCTTATTTGGCAGTAAACACTAATGGTCTAGTTGCTGTATGAACCAGGGTCTGCAGGGGGGCGGTAGATGCCCCTGTGGGCCGGCAGGCAGGAACGCCCATGGGGTATATCAATGTGTGAATTCCATGTCCAGTTGTTGTTGCATTGTTCGTTGTTGCTGTGTGGTTGTTTGTTCTTGTTGGTTGTCCTGTTCTTGTGTTGTTCTTGTTTGGTTCTGTGTGTGCAACAACCCAGAGCTCTGCGACTCAGAATTTGCCTCATTGTTTAATAAATTATAATTTTGAGACCAGAATTTATCCGCTCCTTCCTTACAAACTAATTCAGGGGGTGATCAGAAGGAAACAAGGGGATTTTCACCCCGACACAAGTGAAGGGACTTTTTCTAGCTCTAGTTGGACTCACTCAGTCGACTGTTTGAGGAGCTCATCTGCTGTTTTCCACCTGAGGACAGAGAAGAGACACGGACGGAGGTTGGAGCCACTAGGACTTGGGAGTTTCTTCCGGCAAGAAGAGAGGATAGAGACAGTAGACGGAGTCTGTGGTGAGATGCTGATGCTGAGCCTGCTCCTGTGACTGTTGGAGGACGGGACTGGAACACCTCAGGTGCTTGTTTTATTTTGCTCAGAGAGTAAAGCGGCCATTAAGTTTTGGGCGTCCACGAACACAAGCACCGCATCAGGCCTGCTGCGGTATATGTCAGTCTGTAATCATTTAAGTTGCTGCTTTATAGAGTGTATTAAGGTGTGGGGGCCACAACTTTTGTTTAAGTGACTTTGAGGTTGGTAAACTGAGTTTCTGAATTCATTAGAGGGTTAAGAAAAAAGGTTATATTGTGTTTTTGCCTCCAAACAGCTGGAGTGTTTTTCTTTAAAAAAGTGACATTTGATGTTTAAGGCTCCAAAACAATATTCTAATTTTATTTTCATGTTCTTAGTTCACCAGCATTAACCTTTTCTTAAATAACTGAGAATTATTTTTCTAAAACCTTGTGTTGTGTTACTTATTACTTACCTGAGAAAGGGCAGTGATTCAATTGCAGAGACATATGCAGACGTAGTTAAGATCGTCATTAAAAATATAATTTAAAGATGGCCATTTGATGGGTTAAACACTGCACTTGTGTGTATTAAAGGGACATCCAAGATAATAATTAAAACTGAGTTAATCAGGGTTAAGAAACATTGGATAAATACTTTAAAAGAACCTAAAAGCCTGCCCTCATCTGTAATGTGGTGAGAGTTGCTCCTCTGGCACTTCCTGTGTTTTTCATTTCTTGCTCGTTTCCTTGTTTTTGTTCTTTCCAGGCGCTATGGTCCAGCTGGGTGGAGTCGTGGCTTCTTCTCACCTGGGTTCCGTTTCCCGTCATTCCGCCGGCTACTTAAGCGCCGCCTCCCTTCTCCTCGGCGCCAGTTCTTCACTGCTATTTTCGTACTAAGCAACCAGCCACCTTTCTCGCCGTTCTAAGTGACCAGTGACTTACCTTGTTTTTTGCCTAGGCCTCCAGCCACGCCACCCGGTTGTTTCTCGCCCTGGACCTGAGTTGTGCTTCGCCCTCGTGGTTGTTTTTCCCGTTCCTCCTTCAAGTTACCTCATAGTTCGCCCTTGTGGTTGTTTTTGGTTATATTTTGGACTCAGCTCAGTTTTCGCCTCAGTGGTAGTTTTTTGTTTTTTCTATTAAAGTGAGTAAATTTACCTGCTTCTGGATCTCCGTCTGTGATCGCACATAACATCATCAATATGACTACAGAGGGGAGCGCTACATGTTGTTGAAGTGTTTTCTATATTCACATATTTTTGTCAGAAACATTTTACACCAGAAAGTTCCAACAATTTCATTTTGGAACTCATTTGTACTAGTTATATCTACAACTCATGCTGATATACAACTGAAAACAAAACCATGCTGCATCTCAAAGAGCTTTAGTAAACCCAAACCTCCCTCATTGATCAGACAACTTGACAAGAGTAGAGTTACAAAATCATAAACTCAAAAAGCAAGAACTAAACCCCTACAGACATTCAACATCTGGGGTTGGGTGGGGTTAGTAATGCATCATAAGTTCAAAACATAAGCAGCAAAATCCAACCGATCAACCAATGAAATGTGAAGACTGGATCAACACCCAGATTTACCCTGACCCGAGGATCTACAGTCTTGGGACTTCAGAGCTAACCCCACCACAAACTTTACATCACAACACATAAAACTATTGAGACTGACCTCAGAGTCTGCAGTCCACAACTCTCCAGAAAACCACGTAGCTGCTCCACATCCTGCAGGTGGTTCCCACTGAGGTCCAGATATCTCAGCTGGGAGGGGTTAGCCTTCAGAGCTGATCCCAGAGAGCTGATCTCTGACAAACCACAGCCACACAACCTAATAAAACAATACAAGACATTGATAGAGCCATTGATACCACTGATCATCTAATAATATGGGATAACATTAAAACATACAGATTACTGGGAGGGAAGAAAATAATAATTATTCACTGAATTACTGAGTAACATTTGAACATATGAGTAGATCTGATTTGTCATCAGAGCAACAGTGACTGAAGATACACATGTCTGTGGTCCTTTTCTGTCTGTCAGTCCTGACAGATGATTTAAAAACGGGACCTCAGCCTAATAATAACATTAACTGACCTAAGAACCTGCAGTATGCAGTGAGGACTGTCCAGTCCAGCACATAGCTGCTTCAGTTCTGAATCCTCCAGCCTGTTCTGGTTCATGTCGAGCTCTGTCAGATGGGAGGGGTTGGACTTCAGAGCTGAGGCCACAACTTCACAGTGAGTCTCTGAGAGGTAACAGTCAGAAAGTCTGTGATGACAGAAATATCAGAACATTATGAAAGGGACACTTTAAGTAGTAGCAGTGATCTCATTTGATCTGACTGTTTGACATGTAACAATAGTTCTGATCATTCTCATCGTCTCATTTTGACAGTGTATTTCACTTTATTCCTCTGTTGTAGGTTCTTCCAGCTGATATTGCTGAAAGATAAATTCTTCTCTTTCATTCAGAGACTTTAAAGAGTTATTCTGTGTTGTCTGACATCCTGATTGAACTGTTTGTGTAATGGTATGTGTCTGCATGTTTGCGTACCATGATGTTGTGCTGCAGTTTTTGCAGTCTTTGTATCTACGTAGTTTGTGCAGCTCTTTGGCCTAATGCAGCTATTTTAACTACAAATAAAGACACATTTATTGTCCATTCATTTAACAGCTTCAAACAGAAACATAAAAAACAATGTTCTCACAGTAGAAGAACATCTGAGACAAAAACACAGCTGATGTGATGTGTCAATGAACACAAGGAGCTCTGTTAGAGAGAAACATACAGTGTGAATGTGTCTAAGAACTAAACCAGTAATCTACACTGATTGGTCACATCTGGACTCACCTGAAATTTCTGCAGTTCCTCACAGCTGGAAGCAGTCTCAATCGTCCCTCCATTGTTGTGTTGTACTTCATCAGGTCTAGCTCATCAAGAACCTCCTCTGACATCTGCAGCATGTAGGCCAGAGCTGAGCAGTGGATCTCAGAGAGTTCCTTCTCTGATCTGTTCTCTGACTGCAGGAACTCTTGGATCTCCTGATGCACTGAGAGGTCATTCATCTCCATCAGACAGTGGAAGATGTTGATGCTTCTGTCAGGAGATCTGTAAGTGCTTCTCCGTTTCAGTTTGTTGATGGCTCTCTGGATGGCCTCTGAACTGATCTCTGTCTGACCCAGCAGGTCTCCTAAGAGTCTCTGATTTGACTGCAGGGAGAGACCATGAAGGAAGCGAACCATCAGGTCCAGGTGGCCAGTTTCACTGTTCAGAGATTTCTCCATCACTTTGTCCAGGACAAAGTCAAAGTCATCCATCCGCCAACTTTTCTCTCCCAGGAAGTTCACCAGCTCGTCATCGTCCCCATCAATGAAACAGTGTATGAGGTGGAAAGCAGCCAGAAACTCCTGAACGCTCAGGTGAACAAAGCAGAATGTTGTGAATTCCTGTTTCCTTCTGCGCTCTTCTTTGAAGATCTCTGTGAACACTCCTGAGTACACTGAGGCTTCACGGAAATTGATGCCACACTCTTTCAGATCCTTCTCATAGAAGATTATGTTGCCCTTTTCCAGCTGCTGAAGAGCCAGTTTTGCTAGTGACAAAATGTACTGCCTGGACGCTGGTCCACATTTCTTTTTGGTCTGATTTACCTGAAACATCAGAAACTCTACATACATCTCAGTCAGGGACTTGGGCAGGTCTCTGGTTTCCAACATGTCCTCCAGAACTGTAGCAGTGATCCAGCAGAAGACTGGGATGTGGCACATGATGTGGAGGCTTCGTGATGTCTTGATGTGGGAGATGATCCTGCTGGCCTGCTCCTCCTCCTCTCTGAACCTCCTTCTGAAGTACTCCTCCTTCTGTGGGTCAGTGAACCCTCTGACCTCTGTCACCACGTCCACACAGTCAGTGGGGATCTGTTTGGCTGCTGCCGGTCGTGTGGTTATCCATATGCGAGCAGAGCGCAGCAGGTTTCCACTGATGAGGTTTTTCACCAAGATATCGGTGGTGGAGGACTTAGTTACATCAACAGAGTCACTATCATCAACATGAAGGTCCAGATGAAGGCGGCTCTCATCCAGTCCATCAAACACAAACAGAAGCTTGAATTCGCTCTTGTCGTAGTTGCCGTTTCCTGATGATTCTAAAGCAGTAAAGATGCAATTAAGAGCCTCCTCTTTGATGCCCTTAGCCTCTGGGATACATTTATGAATGAGGTTTGCCAAACTGAACTGTTTTCCCATCCGTGGATTCAGCTGACGGAAGGAGAAGGGGAAAATGAGATGCACATCTTGATTGGCTGTTCCTTCAGCCCAGTCCAGCATAAACTTTTGCACCAGGAAGGTCTTTCCAATTCCTGCGATTCCGTTGGTCAGCACTGTTTTTACAGGTATGTATTCTCCAGAAGGATGTTGGAACATGTCTCTGGGTTTGACAGATGTCTCAGTGTCTCTGGGCCTCCAGGCTTTCTGGATCTGTTGGACCTCATGCTGTGTGTTGATGTGTATGTCAGGGCTGGCTGTGATGTACAGCTCTGTGTAGATATCAACCAGACGCTTTTTATCGTTTGCCCAGCCTTCTCGTGCACACAGAATCTTGCCCTTGAAGTTTGATTGAAGAATTCTTTGGTAATATGTGATGTGGCGTGGCTCCGGTACTGGAACCATCCCATCTGTGTCAAAGACAGTGAGTAGTGTTAGTGTGTGTTTACACATATAGGTAGACCTTGTCTGTCTTAACTAACTTTCCCAGGTAGTTCAGTGTGTTCCTACAAAGCAGAACAGATCCATTATTATCCAAAAAACGAATTCATCTTGGCAATGCTATGGCTAAGAGAGTAAATCAAGGCAACTGAACACATGGATGGTCTTTGTTGTTTTCTGTAAACATTTCACTGCTCCCCCTAACCACCTTCACTCATGGTACAAACTACTAATAACTATACTTAACTTGAGCTTCTATGGTAATATAACGAAACATATTAAAATATATGATTTTTAATAGACAATCAAGTGTCAGTATTAGTATGAGTGTAATGTGGTAGTTTTGTTTTTGCAAAAACAAAAAAAGCTGGAACCTAAAACTCCTGATCCAAAAACAGGAGAACAAAGAAAAAGGGCGTCTCCCTCCTACAAGCTGCAGCTACACATGACAATATATACAGAGCTATTTACAAATGACAATGACTGATCCAAAAGCAAGATGGACTCCAGCTACACAAACACATCAACACAACAGGTACTCAGACACAGACTAAAGACACACAAATCATCTGGCTCATGTGAGAGTGGAAGTGAGGAGGACATGAGACTAAAAAGACACCTGGGACATGCTAGCAGGTCACAGTCCATATTCACTCCAATGACATCACACCCAGACGTTTGATGGACAAAAGCCTTTTTCTTGTTGCATATGTGGGTCAGAACAATAAGGATCCAGTAAGTGTGCAATGACACTGTGACTGAATACAAGAGACAAATGTCCATTAAAGACAGGACTTCTGATGGACTGATAGAACACTGACTCATGCACAACAACATGAGGAAAGACTGAGTCAAACTTACACTTCCTCAGCCCAGGTTTTAACCTCTGCTCTCCACCATGCTCCACCCTGCAGGAAGAAACACAGTCAGAATGATTTTCTAACCAACATGAGTCCAAACTGCTGATCAACATGAAGCAGAGTTCCTCAGTTTGTCAGAGACACACAAACAGACTGAAACTCATCTGTGTCGACTCCAGAAGAGTCTCTCCTGATCTGTGTTTGTCCTGATCTAATACATGTGTTTATATGTCCTTATCTATATGTAAAGACATATTCTGTTATGAGAATATTATTGTAACCCTATTTTGGCCTATACATGCCGGGTCTCTTTTCTTTATGTGGATCCCTGGGTTCAAGATCTTTCAGAGCCGAAAACTCTGTTTATATGTAAACGAAGGGAAAAGTAAAGGTAACACGAGTAAAATATAGAATATATATTGTTCCCTCATGATGACACTGGTGTTCAGGCCTGGGTGTCCTCACAGAGCTTACCTCTTATTGAGGTCATCGATGAGCAGCTGCTCGTGCGTCTGGAGGATGTGGTAGAATTTATCTTTGGCCTCTGTTCCAGCTTGCAGGAACGTGTAGAGCTCCCTGACCTTGTCCTGGCTGGTGGGCTGAGCTCTGATCCGATCATATGCTTCCTGCTGGATGACCGAGCCCAAGAGCTGGTCCAGGATGGGGTCGATGTTGCTGATTCTCTGGATCAGGTCGGCTCTGTGTTCATCCACAAAGTGCGTGTCTGAGAGGAGAGCAGAGAAAGATGATGACCTCTGTGGTGCGTTCAGGAACCCCTGCCCTCTGTCCTGTGAGGACTGATGGGTTTCAGGGTGTATAGAACGCTGAGTGCCTGACATTTCCCAGTTTGGGATCAATCAAAGAATAAAGATCATCAGTCTATCAGCTGGTTTATGGTGTGTTCAAGAGGAACTGGTGCTGACCTTTGGACTCTGCCCTCTTTGTGAGGTCAGAGAGGTCAAAGGTAAGGTCAGTAAAAACCCAAATACTCGCACTGAGGTGTGTGTGGTGTACAGAGAGAAGATTGTACTCACGGTCAGCGGGCTTTGCCATCAGTCCAGCTGTGTCTTCAGCTGAAACAGAGGAGACACCGTCAGTGACAGTGGCTGGACCTTCAAAGTTTGAACTAGCTGCAAGTGAAGTAGCTGTGAACAAGTGTAGAACCTGCAGAGTTAATAGAGTTGTCTGAAGAGGGTTCACTGCTCCTCCAAGCAGCTTCATGTAGTTCTAACATGCCTCTCGTTTCAGGTGTCTTCACTTCCTTGTGTCTCCTCTGCTGATCACCTGCTGGCCCTAATGTGTCTCACCTGTGTCCTGTTGTTTCCTGCTCCTCGTGTGTTTTTCTTGCTGACATCTTTCAAATATAGTATCACAATAAATAATCTACAGAAATACATTTGAAAATAAATATTTATATATTTATTCTCATGATAAAGGCACAATTCAAGTCCATATTTTAGGAACTAATTAACATGTACTAATTTAATGTTTACTCATTAATTCAAACTCCTGAATAAAGATTACAGGCACTTTCTGAGTGCAAAACGTGACAAGCAAAGAAATATCAACCCACATTTATTTCAGTGTAGAAATGTGAGCTGTTTAGTTGGTGTTAGGTGTGTCAGTGTAATAAATGTCAGATTATGTTGAAACGACTTAACACAGTCTTGTTAGCTTCACATAATTTAGTTATTTCGATTGAACACAACTAAGTTCTGTGGAACTTGTTGACATAACTATATTAAGTAAATTGGACAACTTCATCAAAGGGGAACTGTGCATGTCACACAGCCAAGTGCTGCCACCTGGTGTCAGGTGTAGGTATCAGGTTGGTGATCGTTCAGTTTACTCAACAATGTTGTGTTGAATTGACTTAGTTGGTTTGTGTTGCTTCAACAAGTTTACATTTTAAGTTTAGGTTTTAAACCAAACACACAAATGTTAATGAAACTGCACATAATTACATTTATTTGATCCAACAACTCCCTGAGATCACTTTCACTACCTGGGACTGTCAAACAGCAGGCCCAGGTATGAGGGTACAACACTGCACTTTTCACACTTTTATATGCCTGGGTCCAGTAGACCCAAACATCCTGTATATAATAGAAATGTGTGTGTGTGTGGGTCAATGAAAATGTGTTCAGATATATGTTCATCACAGTCAATGAGCCAGGGCCAGTGAGTCTCAGTTTAAAACAATAATTGGTTGGATCATTTTTCTGTTCTGTCCTGTTCTAAATACAAAGGGTTCCACAGACAGTCAGAGTCAGTTTGACCTTTGACCTCATGCTCCTCATGTGCTCTAACATGCACTGTGAGCTGTAAGTCTTATACAGACAGGTGTGTGTCTGTCCTCATCAAGTCCAATCAGCATCATCAAACACAGCTGGACTGAAGGTTAGAACCATCTGAATCATATTTCACTTTTTGTTTTTTCATCTGCAGAAATGTTTTCCTGTCAACATGCGGTGCTGTGTGTACAAAAAATAACTGAAATGATTTCAAATGGCTGCAGCTGTTTACGTGAGCAGATGCTGTGACTTGATGACTGGAATGTTTAATCATTTATTTCATTTCATCCCAAAAGGACCGGATCAGGACTGACCTCACGTTTTTAACCTCACATGTAACACCTTCAGGTCACCCCCAGGTTCTTATGTACAGACTGAAGGGGATATTTGACATCACATACTGTATGTCTGTGTGTATATTAATAACACACTGTAAAGTCTTTCAGTTGGTTCATAGCCTGTCCAAAATACTGTAGAGTTCAGATAATTGGACTGAAGATGTGAATGGGTTAACAGTAGATCAAACAGATATGAGTGCAATCCACACGTCAGGTAGATTTCTCTGGAAGGATTTGTGATGAGATGGGCTCCAGCCCCCTGTGAGCCTGCACTGCAGGACAAAGCGGGTTACTAGAGAACGAATGGATTTGTGAGGATCAGTTGTAATTACGCATGTGTACCACTAGAATGCACTAATTACCTGTCACTATGTGTGGATATATAATCTGAGTTTGAGAGAGGGAGTGATTGTATAACATCTCATCTGCTGCTGTCTGTCAGGAAATGAACAAGAAGTAACTCCAGAGAAACCACGACTTTAACCCTATCTACCCCAAGGGACCCAAATTTGGGGGCTTTTTCATGCACCCAAAGAATAAAAGCCATATAACACTGTACTAACCATGTAAAAATAATCATATTGCATATCAAATTAAACATTGGAAACTCTACTACAAGCACATATAAGCCATCTTTACACACATCAAACATAACTTCAACACCATGCAAATCAATCATCACTCATCAAAATAAAATTCTCATATCAAAGTCGACACACTTGCCACATTCTTATTGCTAGCTCTGTGATACTTTAAGTCACACAAACAAGGTGTCATATGAAAGCTGAGACTTCACCAATTGACACTCTTACAGTTGTTTTGCTATATTATAAATATTTGGTGAATTAGAATATAAAGAACATAAAAGTAAAAAAATCACGAGTAATAAAAATTTCTGTCTTTCTTCTGTAAATTTGCAATAATCAGTCATATTTGTGTCAGGGTTCGTCAGGGGGAGGACACAATTGCAGAGGCACAGAGCGGTTACAGCTAACAAAAAGCTCCTTATTCAAAGCCAGGAAGGCAAAACAACACAAAAACCAACAACCAACAGCGTGGTAAAACTACATAAAGGAAAACAGGCACAGGGCGTAAAAAGGCAGGAACAAAAACATAAGAACAAAGCAACTACCTGGAGCACCCTGAGGTCAGGCAGAAGTACATGGCATGGTAGGCGAGGATCAAGGCATGGCATGGACGAGACAAGGACAGAAACAAACCCTACACCGGACAAGACGAACTAGCAAAGACAGAGGGGAAGACACAGACTATATACAAAGGGACCAGGGAAGACAACGAGACACAGGTACCACACATGAGGGCAGGTGATCACACAAGGAGGGAAACCACAGGAAGTAAAACTCAAGACAATGCACGGGGGGGCAGGACTACCAAAGTAAAACAGGAAGCACAAGACAAGACAAGAACTAAACAAAAACCCAGAGAAACAAAACACCAGGACTACAGGAAAATAACTAAACACAGATTAAACTAAAAACCCAAAACCAGGAAAACAAAACCATAAACAAACACCAGGTCATGACAATTTGAGGGCAATAAACGCTTGGTTCAGATAGGCCAACATGTCTGTGTTTATTCAAGACTAAAAATATTAGGATTAGACATTTATTATGTTTGTGGAGGACTTTTTTGGGGGGAGAATGTGGCAACGGTCATTTAGCTTACAATGCATTTTCTTTGGTGAGTATAGCACTAATATTACTACTACCTGTCAAATGTACTGGTTCTGACCTTTTGATAGAGGTGTCAATCACCCTAATCAACCTGCATATTTGACAAGGTATTAGCTTAGCATTAAGTGGGCGTGGCCTATCTGCTTTATACATCTGTTATAACCTATAGATGTGTAATAATGTATGTATACAAGTAGAAACTGATGTGAATAGAAGTGATGAACACCAATAGTGACTTAAACGTGGAATTTATAGTTTGGTTCATTAAATTTTAAGACATTTAAAAATTTCTACATAGGTTGGACTAAACCCTCTGTAATTTTGTTTCCCTTAATTAGAATGAAATAAAAACTTGGCAGACATAATGTCCACAAACTTAGCACCAGATTTTGATAAGTAGATTGCTTCATCTACATCATTTGTAAGGAGATATTCATTGTAAAAGTGTAGATTTTCAACAGACGAGGACATTTTTGATCATTTCTGCTTTGTGCCATCTTAATTTACAAAGAGCCAGAGGCATACAAACTAATACTTACACAACTGTGAACATCAGCAGCTCAGTGAAACAACACAGAAAATAAAATCACTGTTTCCTAAAACAAATCTGCTAACACACAACAAAGAAGATTTACATTCAGGATTTTTTAAACTGTGCAGCTCAGTGAAAACAAACATCACAGAAAGTCATCCAGTCGGACTGGTTCTGACACTCCCTGCATTTCTCACTGATCATGTGACCTGAGAGTTTGTTCAACTACAAGTAAAAAACACACTGATCTGATAAACTCAGCATAAACCAACATTTTCTATTTAAAGTGGTTTTAGACGAGTTGTTCTGAGTTTCAGAGAGGGAGCGATTGTAGAACAGACGTTTCAGTTAAACAACAATAAAGATCAATCAGTTACACTGCAGTAAAATCAATGAGGTGGTCAAACTGATCACTGATCAGGTATTGACAGATTCTCACCTGCTGAGTCAGCTCTGACTTCCAGAAGTTTCCAGCTTCATGTGTGGAGCTGCTCATCTGCTGCTGTCTGTCAGGAAATGAACAAGAAGTAACTCCAGAGAAACCACGCCTTGAAAACAGGACACCTGACACAACACTGACATGAATGGGTTAACAGTGGATAGAACAGGTCTGAGTGCAGAGTCACCCAGCTGTCAGACCGGTTCTGACACTTCCTTCATATTTCACTGATCATGAGACCTGAGGGCTGATTCTAAAGAAAAACACCAGAAGTTACACAACTTGTTGTGAAGCATCAGTTACAGTGTGACTCTGACCTGTGTTGTTGTGTTGAGTTTCTGGTTTTATTTCATTTCTGGTTTCATTCAGGAATTTGCACATTTTTATCAATCATCATGGTCAAATATGACAGGCTCATCATTTTAGGGGATTTTAACATTCACGTTTGTTGTCCTACTTCTTCTCCACTTGCCTCCGACTTCATTAAACTGCTACAATCTTTTCATCTGAACCAACATGTAAAATCCCCCAGCCGCAGCAAAGCTCACATTTTGGATCTTGTGATCTCAAACTGTGTTGATGTAGAACAGGTATCCCTAACACCATTTCCTGTCACAGATCACAGTGCAGTTCCAAATTCCACTCCTTCCTGACCATAGACCTATCAAAAAATCCACTCTCGCCCTCTGAGCTCACTCTCTGCCCCGATTTTCTGTCAAGCTTTTATTGAAAATTGGGAATCTGAAAAGGAAAACGGCAGCACAGTTGAGGAGCTGCTTAGTAATTTTAATAGCTCTTGCATTTTAGACTCCATAGCTCCGGCTAGATGTAAAGTTTTAAAGCCCACAGTCCTGCCTTGGTTAAATGAAGAGACTAGGAACATAAGAAGAGATCGCAGGAGAGCTGAGAGGAAATGGAAAAAAGACAAAGCACATCACTGGTCGTCCTAAAACAATTAATGAGTAAATATCCACACACCGTAAAAGAAGCTAGAACAACTAACAGTAATAACCCCAGAATCCTCTTTAAAACAATCAATTCTGTTCTGAGTCCCCCTGCCAGTGAGCCTGTTGAACCCTCTCCTGAGAAATGCGATGAACTATTTTACAACTAAAATCAGTGACATCCGCAAACAATTCCATTCTGTCTTTGTGGAACCAAAAACTGTGTGCTCCACCCCTTTCACTCTGAAACGGCTTCATGAGATTTCACTCCCCTCACTGGAACGCATTGTTGCAGTCGAGGCCTACCACCTGCCTCTCAGACTGCATCCCTTCTTGGTTTTTAAAAGATGTACTTCACACGGTTGGTCCCAGTATCCTAGCCATTGTAAATGGTTCTCTCTCCTCTGGCATTGTCCCATCTTCTTTCAAACATGCCATCGTTTGCCCTCTCTTAAAGAAGCCTGCACTCGATCCTGCTGTTCTAAGTAATTACAGACCATCTCTAACCTGCCATTTCTATCTAACATTCTAGAAAAAGTTGTGGCTTCCCAGTTTCTTTCATGAACAATAATTATGTGGCACCACCACAAAAATGAGAAAATATATGTGCATGTGTATATGTATGTTTCCTTCCTGTTTGGGAGAAGTGTTTCCTGTGTCATGCCGGTTAGCTGGGTGTGGCTTAGCTTTGAAAAAGGGCGAGTAAGAAATGTTTGGGAGGGGGGAGAGATAGTACCCAGAACCAGGAAGGAAAGGAGTCTGTGGTTCTTCAGGGCCCACGGGGGTTTTCTGTGAAAAGGGGACCCCAGCGAATACACAAGAAGGGACTCTGAACATCTGAGAAGGGGCTAAACACCAAACCTTAAGTGAGAATAAAGACTGGGAAGAGAATCTCCTCACCACAAAGCCCGGATGGAAACCCTGGTGTCCAGGGTGAGTGAGGGAGAAGCTCCCAACTCGTTTTTTTGCTACAACTTGTGTTTTGGACTTTATTTTTGTTACCTTTCAAAGACTTTGGGATTTATGGGACCTTTCATATGGAATGGACATTGCCCCCCTCAGGATAAGAAAACTGACATTTTTCCTTTTCTGCTCTCTTGGTAGGATGTGCCTTCGGCCTCCTTTTGGACTGCCTGTTGTGGTGAAAGTTTTGCGGGAAAGGGGTGGAATTTTGGTTGGGTGAGAAATACTTAGATTGGAAAAAACCTTTGTTTCCTTGTGGGAGTGTATTGTTTTGTGGGGCAAGCCCTTTAACAGGACACTGGTTCACAGTGAGGTTTAAGTTATCCAAGTTGGTCTTTTCTTTTCATTAAACAATTGAAATTGGTAGCGTCCCTAGTTTGTTTTTTGTGGTAACATTGACTGTAAAATGATGGTCGAGTGTTACAATTAAATTTTTGAGAAATTCCAGTCAGGCTTCCGGAGCATGCATAGCACGGAGACAGCACTTCTAAAAGTCTCAAATGACCTTCTGTTGGCAGCTGACTCTGGTCTGCACTCAATTTGAATCCTCCTAGGCCTCAGCGCCGCATTCCACAATCCTGTTTCGCACAGCTAAGGCAATTAAGAGAAATTCGACCATTCCTCCCCTCACCTCTGTTTGAAACAGTTATACATGCAGTTATACATACTACTCTGGTATCAGTAAAAATAATATTCACAGACTACAATTAATACAGAATGCCGCTGCAAGGCTTCTGACTCATACCAGGAGAAGTGACCACATAACACCAGTTCTAGCTGCCCTTCACTGGCTCCCTGTGAGTTTTAGAATTGATTTTAAGATTTTACTGATGGTTTTTAAAGCAATAAATGGCCTCGGCCCCTCTTATATGCAGGACCTTTTAACCCCTCACCAGCCTGAACTCTGCCTGAGATCCTCTGGAAAGTTCCTATCAGTCCCCAAATCCCGGCTAATCACAAAGGGTGACTGCACATTTGCTGTCTGTGGAACTCCCTGCCAGAGGATATCAGGCGGCAAACTCAGTGTCTTCTTTTAAATCTCTTCTTAAAACTCACTTTTATCGCTTAGTGTTTTCCTAAACCGGTTTATTTATCCATTCATTCACTGTTTTACATTATTGTATGTTATTTGTTTTTTGCTTATGCTATTACCCTGGTTTTATCTTACGGGCCTATTTTTATTTTTATTTTATTCTACTTTTAACATTTTAAATTGTTCTATGTCTTATTGACTCACCTTGTGCAATTCCTGCCTTATCTTATTTTATGAATTGACTGGATGGTATTTTAACCACGCACTGTTGTTCCTGTTTGGATTTTATTGTACAGCACTTTGAAACTGTGTGTTTAAAGAAGTGCTATATAAATAGTTATTATTATTATTCAGCTTCACCGCACAGAAACTCCTATGAATATACTGCAAATGAGTAAAAGGCGACTACTGTGCGCTCATATAGCTGTCTGGACATAGCGATCTATCGACCAATCAGAAAATAGAATTCCTTGTTGCCAGGTGAGGTCTGAGGCTCAGCTGCAAGCACACGTTCCATGAATGCTCAGAGCTCAAAGTGTGGACAAGCTAGAGAACGTCAGGAGAGGGACAGAACAGCTGCCATTATACATTAAAACCATAGACATGTATATGTAGATGCCTCATTGAGCCGGTTGACCCGTCACTGCGGGGCGTCAGCGTGACCGCCATATTGGATGTGGCACATTTACCACTAAACTGATACAATGGAATGGACAAAAAAGTGTTTGAACTGATGTCCATCATTGAGCCGTTCACACACAAAGAGTAGGCCGAATATATTTGGAAATAACTCCATTTAGTATAAGAACGTTTTACTTTATTAATGGATCCATTGTATGTTTGTATTGACCTGCCTCTTGCAGATAACTCATTGATTTATTATTATCATCACTATTATTACTTGATTGTTGTTTCATGTGAACACAAACGTCACAGAAAGACATCCAGTCCGACCGGTCCTGACGCTCCCTGCATTTCTCACTGATCATGTGACCTCAGAGTTGCGTTCAACAAGTAAAAAAAAATTTATCTGATGTGATCATCTCAGAATAAACCAACATTTTCTCTTTAAAGTGTTTTTAAACAAGTTGTTCTGAGTTTCAGAGCAAATGAAAGCTGCTGAGTTTCAGACAGGGAGCGATTGTAGAACAGACGTTTGTTCTGAGTTTCAGTTTGAAACGACAATAAAGATCAATCACTGCCCCAATGTAAAGTAAAGATCAATGAGGTGATCAACCTGATCAGATATTGACAGACTCTCACCTGCTGAATCAGTCCTGACTTCCAGAAGTTTCCACCTTCATGTGTAGAGCTGCTGGTTCTGCTGCAGTCTGTCTGACAGAAAATGAACAATGAACATAACTCCAGAGAAACCACGCCTTGAAAACAGGACACCTGATACAACACTGAGATGAATGGGTTAACAGTGGATTGAACAGGTCTGAGTGCAGAGTCACCCAGCTGTCAGACCGGTTCTGACACTTCCTTCATATTTCACTGATCATGAGACCTGAGGGCTGATAGTAAAGAAAAACACCAGAAGTTACACAACTTGTTGTGAAGCATCAGTTACAGTGTGACTCTGACCTGTGTTGTTGTGTTGAGCATATGGAAATGCACTGTGCTGCTTCAGACATGACTTTCATCTGTCAGCTTTGCATCACATGCTACATGACTGCAAAACACTTTGTGCACTTCTTATGTCTGTGTCTGTGTTTTTACAGCAGCAGTGACATCATGAGCAGAGCAGCTCCACCTCTGCAATGTGGCCGGAGTGATGTCAGAACCAGACTGACTGAAAGATTGACCATATTTTCTGGATCTGGTGCTCATATAGCTGTCTGGACTTAGCGACCTATCGACCAATCAGAAAATTGAATTCCTTGTTGCCAGGTGAGGTCTGAGGCTCAGCTGCAAGCACACGTTCCATGAATGCTCGGAATGCAAAGTGTGGACAAGCTAGAGAACCGTCAGGAGAGGGACAGAACAGCTGCCATTACATCTGTGATGAGACGTCAGGACACAGGCTAACTAATTCTATATTTTAATATATAAGTCGCACCTGAGTATAAGTCGCACACCCAGCCAAAGGACGAAAACAAGTGGGACTTATAGTCAGGAAAATACGGTACTTTATGAATCTGATGAACTCCAAACAAACCGACATTTTCACAGCAGGTGTTTAAATGCTGTCAAATCATACAAACTCCACTGTGGACATGAATGGGTTAACAGTAGATACAAGTGATGAGTGCAGAGTCATCCAGCTGTCAGACCGGTTCTGACACTCCCTGCATTCCTCACTGATCATGTGACCTGAGAGTTCTACAGTCTGCTGTGCCTCGAACAGAAAAACACTACAAGTAACACAAGTTGTTCTGAAACAGCTGTTCATCTGCTATAAAAGTCATCAAAGAGCAAAGAGAAAGCAGCCAATCAGCAGCAGAAACATCTGTACTGTACCATCAATCAGTGATGCAGCACAGTGTGATCAGACATGGAGAGATTTCTCTGGAAGGACTCTCACCTGCTGGATCAGTTCAGATGGACTTACAGACACTTTCCAGCTTCATGTGTGGTGCTGCTCGTTCTGCTGCTGTCCATCTGACAGCAAATGGACAAAAAGTAACTCCACAAAAACAACGCCTTTAAAACCATAGGCATATATACGTAGACGCCTCATTGAGCCGGTTGGCCCGTCACTGCAGTACGTCAGTGTGACCGCCATATTGGATGTGTCACATTTACCACTAACCTGATACAATGGAATGGACCAAAAAGTGTTTGAACTGATGAACTGCTGCTCAGGAGGACCTTGAGGAGTGATGTTTTTGGGAGCGTACACATGAAAAGACAAGCAAAGTAATGTCTGGACGAGGGTTCAATCTGGCCAAAAGGCGTCAGCGAGGACAGAATGTTACAGGTAAAAGGGCCACAGCTGAAGTGCCAGGACAGAGAGGGGCAAACATCACAATGTGTGCAGCACTTGGAAATACTGGACTGATCCATCATAGATGTCAGATTGGACCTACAATACGGGGCCTTCTTGCCTTTTTGAATGACCTTCACCAGCACCTGGTTCCAGAGCAGGATCAGGAGGGACATGAGGATCTTTGTCATCACCTGGGACAATGTGGCTTTCCATCACTCTCAAGCCATCACAACATGGTTTGAAGTCCACCCAAGACTGGTCCGTCTCTTCCATCCACCCTATTCACCTTTTCTCAGTCCCATAGAGGAGTTTTTTTCTGCATGGAGGTGGAAAGTTTTTGACCATCAGCCACATGGCCAGACGTCACTCCTTGATGCCATGGATGCCAGGACACTACAGTTAAAGACTGCCAAGCATGGATCCATCATACCCTGAAGATCGCAGAGATAACATGTAGAAAACTTTATTTTGAGGCCCCCCCACCTCATCTGAGCCTTTTTGTTGCTGTATTTTGTGTGTATATTCAGAATGCTCTTTTTGCTGCTTCCCTTCTCCTCGGTGCCAGTTCTTCACTATATCCATGTAGTAAGCAACCAGCCTCTTCTCATTGTCCTAAAGAAATCCTTTGACTTACCTCTTTCTTGTTTAGGTCATTTGCCAGTCCACCCAGTTGTTCATCGCCTTGGACCTGGAGTTTTGTTTTCCGCCCTCGTGGTCACCTTTGGTTTTTGAAGGCTCATCGTAGTTCACCCTCGTGGTTGCCCTTTGTTATTTTTGGACTCTTTCCTTATTCGCCTTCGAGGTTGATTTTTGTTCCATCATTAAAGTGAATTATTATTTTTACCTGCGCCTGGATCTCCTTCCTTGTACGCCACGTAACAGAAGAACTGTCGGACCCGGAACCTTACCGGGGTTCTTCTTCAGGCTGTTGCGGCTTTTTGCTTCAGTGTACCAATGTCTTCGTTCTCAAACCCGTCACCTTCGCCTCCGACAGTGCTAAGAACCTCTACATCATGGGCTTGCTTGGGGACAGGGCTCTTCAATGTTTGAGTCATGGCGCCCCACGTGGCAGACGTGTTTGTGAGGAGCTCCCGACATCGACTTTGTTTATTGTTTATTTTAGTGTGTATAAGGATTGCAAATGTTCAGTGCCTGTTCACAAGGATCACGTACAGCAGAGAATCACTTCTGGACATCGGAAAAGTTTACCACAAACTAAATTCAGAACTTTTGGACTACAGCTCTCTTCTCCTCTGCACGGATCCCACCAACTCCAGCCGGCAGACCGCACCACCACAAGGCCCGAGTAAACAAAGGGACCGGCGAACAGCGAGACGGAAACGGGGCAAGAGAGGAGGGCTACATGCTAGGCTAAAGGCTAGAGGCACACGACCACCACTACCCAGCCTTCTGTTAGCTAACGTCCGCTCTCTGGAAAATAAAATGGATGAGCTACGAACAAGGACAACATCTCAACGTGAGATCAGAGAGTGCTGTGCTCTTATCTTCACGGAAACATGGACTACTGCAAGTACACCGGACTCAGCCATTCAGCTTCAGAGCCACACAGTGCACCGCGGAGACCGCACATCAGCCGCAGGTAAAAACAAAGGCGGCGGTGTGTGTGTCTACGTTAACAACAGATGGTGCACAGACGCTCAGGTGGTGGAGAAACACTGCTGTGCGGACATCGAAGTGTTGATGGTGAAGTGCAGACCTTTTTATTTGCCAAGGGAGTTCAGTGCTGTGTTTCTGCTGGCTGTTTACATCCAACCGCGGGCCGATCAGACCACAGCGTTAGGACTACTGCATGAAATCATTGGCAAATACGAGACTGCACACCCGGATGCTGTGTTTGTTGTTGCCGGGGATTTTAACCACCTCAGGTCTGTGCTCCCAAAATTTCACCAATATGTGACTTTTCCTACAAGGAACAACAACACTCTGGACCAGGTCTACAGCAACGTGAAGGGCGCATACAAGGCAGCGCCCCACCCCCACTTTGGACAATCTGACCATATCTCTGTGTTCCTCTACCCAGCCTACAGACAGCTCGTCAAACAAGCCCCCCCGGTAAGCAAAACCATCAAAGTTTGGAATGAAGAGACTGACATGGTGCTTCAGGACTGCTTTAATGCTACAAACTGGGACGTGTTTAAAACTGCTGCTTGGAGAGAGGAGGACTGTTCTGTGGACTTAGAGGAATATGCTTCAGCCGTCACCAGCTACATCAGCACCTGTGTTGATAACATTGTCTCCACCAAGTGCTGCAAAATATTTCCCAATCAGAAACCCTGGATGAACTATGAGGTACGCTCCATGCTGCATGCACGCTTCACTGCATTCAACTCTGGTGATGCTGAAGCCTACAAAAAGGCCAGATATGATCTACGTAGATCCATCAGGGAAGCCAAGAGGCAGTACAGACTGAAGCTGGAGGGATACTACAACAACTCAGACTCCCGGAGCATGTGGCAGGGCCTACGTCACATCACAGACTTCCAGCAGAGGAGCAGTACGGTCACAGACAGCCACAGAACACTACCAGATGAGCTGAATGAGTTCTACGCTTGCTTCGACACCCTCTACACCAAACAGCACAGAGGGATTCTACCAGCAGAGGCAGCACAGAGCTCTTCACTCACTGGGACTTCAACTGAGGTGCGCAGGGCTCTGAAGAGGACAAACCCCCGAAAAGCAGCTGGCCCTGACAACATCCCCGGCCGTGCTTTGAGGGCCTGCTCTTCAGAGCTGGCTGAGGTTTTCACAGACATTTTCAATTTGTCCCTCTCTCAGTCATCTGTGCCCACATGCTTCAAGACCGCCACCATAGTGCCCCTCCCCAAGAAAAACAAAATAACCTGTTTGAATGACTATCGCCCCATTGCCCTCACTTCCATTGTAATGAAGTGTTTTGAGAGGATAGTCATGTCCCACATCAAAGACACCATCCCAGACACCTTAGACCCCCTGCAGTTTGCATACCGCCAGAACCGTTCCACTGACGATGCCGTTATTGCAGCCATCCACACAGCTCTGTCACATCTCGAACACAAAGAATGCTGTGTATAGATTACAGCTCAGCATTTAACACTGTCATTCCCAGCACACTGGCTGAAAAGCTCCTCACTCTTGGACTGACATCCCCCCTCTGCCGCTGGGTCCAGGACTTCCTCACAGACAGACCCCAGACTGTCAGAGTTGGTGCCAGAATATCAGCCACAAAGACTGTGAGCATAGGAACCCCCCAAGGCTGCGTGCTCAGTCCACTGCTGTACACCCTCTTCACCTACGACTGCGTCCCCTCCCAGAGTAACAGCGTGTCATTAAAATGGCTCAGTTCATCTGTGGAGCAGCCTTCCCACCTCTACAGGATATCTATAATGCCCGGGTCACAAAGAGGGCCCACAATATCATCAAAGACCGCACTCACCCACAGCACTCACTGTTCACACTCCTGCCGTCAGTCAGACGCTTCAGGAGCGTGAAAGCAAGGACAACCAGACTAAAAAACAGTTTCTATCCACAGGCCATCAGGCTACTGAACCACTGACTGAACATTTTTCTTTATCTTTCCACAATGCAAAAATTGCACATATTTGTTTTTGCATTCATAATCTCTTAAAATATTTGCACATTCTAAACGTCCTACCTCTGTACATAGAACTGCACATTTTGCTTATTCTATTTTATTTTTTCCTATTGTTTATTCGTATTTTTATTTATTCTTATGCCTAAGTCTACTGTTTTATCTTAATTTAGTTGTGTATAAAGTCATATGAAGGGAACTCGCAAAGTAAGAATTTCATTGCTCAGTGTAACTGTAAAGTGCTGTGCATTTGACAATAAACTTCTTGAATCTTGAATCTTGAATCTTGAATGGGCTGAGGCCAAGGACGCGGTACGACCTATCTCAGCCCAGGATCACGACACCTTCCTGGCCCGCTTCAGAGCAGTCTTCGACCTTCCCAACCGGTCTGGAGATGCCTCCGAATGCCTGATAAACTTAGCCCATCGTCAGTTCTCTTCTGATTCAGAAAGGTATGTAAGCCCTATATATGAACTATTAGAGATGTTGTATATGTGTTTTAACCCTCATGTGTTGTTCGGGACATTTTTGTCCTCTGAGAGAAATTTTTCTGTTTATTTTGGCCATAACTTTGTCAATATGTGGACAAATTGAATCATTTTTCCTCAATAAGCTTAATTTTACATACATTTTGTTAATATGATTTTAAAATTTTTCATAGGTCAACGGTACACTGTGGGCAAATTTTACCCCCTAATGTGTTGTTCGGGGACAAAAACGTCCCCTAACTTTAACGGTTTTAAAAATATATTACACTGATTCTTGAGATTAGGGACAAAACATGTCCTCAATTTAAAAGCAAGCCTGGACATTAAAATAATTTTTAAAAATCATTAAAAGAGACTTTGAAAGTTTAATATGGGAGATTTAAATATACTTATGAACTTAGTTTGGTGTATATGTATGTGCTTTCATAGCAATTTGATATAGTATGAGGGCAGAGCAAGAAAGTACATGCCAATTAGCATGACCTCTGCAAGAGGTCATAAGAGCTGACTGAAAGAAAAAGTGATTAAACATGTGAATAATACATAAAAATTACAACAAAATTAATTTGATGGTTTTATAAAATGTACAAGAATACATTAAGTTCAATAAATATAATTATATCCATTAAAAAAATCTTTTCAAAGTAGCGTCCTCACATCAAGTCAACTCCGTCAGGTTTTTTCAAGTTTCTAAATAAATCAGGCATATATTGGTCAGCTATAACACTGAGGACCCCCTTTTCATTTCCCCTCTCTTGATGGAAGCAGCAGCACAACACATGCTCAAGTAAGTTTAACAGTTTTTGTTCTTTTTAGCCAATAAAGGCGATTTCTCTGTCGTCACAAGTTTTGGGTGTCAACTTTGTCATCTAGGTATAATTATCTTATATGAAAATTGTTAAATAAATGTAGGTAATTTAGCGTAGCTTATAGAGGCAGCTACCACCTGGGGGAAAACAAAATGGCTCCAGTGTATGTGACATGATTGAGACAAAAAAACAATTCATTTTGTCAACTCCGTCAGGAGTCAACTCCGTCAGAATGAATGCCTGACGGTGTTGACATTTAACCTGACGGGGTTGAAAAATTCTCCAGAACTCATTATGTATTGAATAACAAAACATAGAATGACAAAATACTCACATAAATCTCATCTAACACTGACTGATATTTATTTTATTTAAACAATTATTATTTATTTAAATTTAAATACATTTTAAATTATTTATTTAAAAAAGAAATGATCAACACAAATGTTAACTTGTATGTATTGCTTTTATCTGTAGGTAGACATGGCTAGATGTAAACTTTCAGTGGAAGAGCAAAGAAAAAGAAATAGGGAATATCAAAGAAGGAGAAGACAGAAAATAAACAGTGATGCAGACAAAAGAAGGGAATCTCTAGAGAAGGAAAGGCAAAGATGGAGGCAAAGGGTCCTCAACAAAGCTGTGAGAACAGTGGTAGACTTGGGGCCAAGGGAACTCAGACGTTGCAGAAAACGTTGGCGGGAAGCAAAGAAAAGGTCAAGAAGTTCCAGAGCCACACAGTATATTGTCACCCCACCAGCTAGTCCCTTAGAGCAGGGGATCGAAGAGCCGGCCACCAGTAGACGAGCTCTTGCAAATGAGAGACAGAGAAGAAGAGCTAGAAAGAGACACTCAAGGGAAATACAAGCTTTGAAGAAAAAGATTGAAAAATTGAGAAAAGAGCGAAACAGGCTTAGGAAGCAGAGATGGCGGGAGAAAAAGGCTAAAGTAACTCCAAAATCAAATGACAAACGAAATAGAGGTAGAACAACAGTAGATTCTCCATGAACAGAGACAGAGAAGATGTTATCAGGAAGCTATCTTAGGAACCCAAATATCAAAAGAACACTTTTTTTTCACAATGTTCTCTGCAAGGAGCTTAGACAGGACCAAGAAACTGTGTCACAGAGACGCACAAATGGTCATAGGCAACTGGCACTGTCTGGCAAGGTTCTAAGGAAGTATCGGCTTCTTCATGGTGTGCACAAGTTTGGAGTCAGCTACAAGTCAATGAGTCTAAAAAAGAAACCAGAAAAAAACAAAACATATCTCCAGCTCATCAGCCAGACAGTTAAGGAATTCTTTGAGAGCTCATCCCGCATGACCACTGATAAAACTGACACCATCACCAGAAAAAAAATCAAGCGCCAGCGAATGGTTCTGACTGACTCCATGCTAAATCTCCACGCTGAGTTTCTTAACACAAACCCAAATCTGAAACTCAGTTATTCTTCATTTTGTGCACTACGACCGTTCTATGTTACACCTCCAAAGGCATCTGACAGAAACACATGCATGTGTCATTACCATGCAAATGCCAACTTAATGCTTCAACCTCTTGTGTCATCAGGTGTTGTGGAGTCAGCAAAACTTGAAGATAGTTTTCATTTAGTTTGTTGCTCTCCAGCAAGTGAGGCTTGCCTACTTCGCACTTGTTTACGCTGCAAAACCAAACACACAGCTGTGGCTCCAGAACTGGGTGGAACTAATGTTCAGTGGGAGCAGTGGGAGAGAGTTCAGGACCAGACAACAACTGAGAGCCATTTCAACATGAGACTTCAACCACACTCAGGAAGTCTTTCAGAATTGCTTCATCTGTATGAAGAGAAACTTAAAAGGGAGACAACAACACATGTCTGCCTGGTTCGCAATCAAGTAAATACATACAAAGATGTCATCAAAACCTGCAATGAGAACACAGTCATCGTGCATGTTGATTTCTCAGAATCCTGGAAGTGTAAATATGCATCTGAGGTTCAGGCCTGCCGTTTTGGCCAGAACTTGCCTCAGTTGACTCTACATACTGGGATGTTTTATACCAAGGATGAAAAGGCAGCATTTTGCTCAGTGTCTGAGTCCAAGAGACAAGATGCGGCAGCAATCTGGACTCACATAGATCCTGTCCTCACAGACATAAAGACCAAATATCCATCAGTAACCACTGTACACTTCTGGTCAGATGGGCCAAGTAAGCAGTACAAAAACAAGAAAAACTTCTTACTCATTTCTGAAGTGCCACCCACTTTCGGCTTCAGTAGGACTACATGGAATTACTTTCCAACAGCCCATGGCAAGGGTGCCCCTGATGGCATTGGAGGAACTGTAAAGAGAACTGCAGACTCGTTGATTCTACAGGGAAGTCATATTGAGAATGGAAACGTGTTCTTTGACAAGGTTTCAAACTGCCTCAATGGTGTGCAGCTGTATCTTATTGAGGAAGAAGACATGGAGAAATATGATGCATTTCTTACACAACAGCTCAGACAGGTTCCAGCAACAAGACAAATACACCAGGTCATCCCGAATGACAATAGTATCTGTCACAGACAGATGTCTTGCTTTTGTAGTGAGCCTCTGGATTGTCAGTGCTTTGCCCTGGCTACCTCACATTTGCAAGAATGCATAGTAGAGCAGCACACTGAAGCAAGGAGAAGTAAGAAGAGGCCACTGGCCCTGTTAATGGAGGAGATGGAAAATGAAGCGGAAGAAGAAGACAATTTGATGGAGACATGGGAAGCAGAAGACAGTGATTTGATGGATGAAATAGAGGAGACATTGAATGGTCCTGAGGGCACTGTTGTTGATATCACTATCAACAATGTTGAAAAAGGAGACTGGCTAGCAGTGGTATATGACAACCACTGGTGGCTTGCAAAGTCCATTGACATAGACAATGAGCACCAAGATGTGAAGGTTGAGTTTATGCACCCTTGTGGTCCTACAGCCACTTTTCACCCAAAACAAGGAATGGAGGACATCTGTTTTTGTCCAGTAAAGGACATCCTTCTTAAATTAACTGGGAGCGCATCACCAGTCAAGTCCAGTCGGAGACGAGAGCTCTATAACATGACTCCTGAAGTAATGGACTTCATAGAGCGCATGCATGTTCGCCGCTTGTTGTCTGATGCCTAAATCGTACAGGTTAGGTAAACTTTTGAATTATTGAGTTATGCATAAAGTCATTTAGGAGATCTGCAACCTTGACACTTGTCCTGTAGAAACCAAGTTACCTGACTGATAGAACATACTGTACAGCAGCTGTATAATAACATACATATCATACATGCACTGAATAATAACAGACATTGCATTGACATTTTGAGTCTGATTGTAAACTTTCATTTACAGTGAGCCCTTGAAAGGAGGGAGGATGCATTCAGGGAGTTTTCGGGATCCCACACAGGTGCCACTGGAAGCCTGTGTCCTAAATAAGTTTTAAATGTTTCCTCAAACAGTTCAGTTCAGCAATATTCCAAGTATAGAGTACCTCCAAAGTTGTCATGTGTATTCATGTGTTGTTTACTGGCCTTGTTAATAGGCTTTGCCTACTCTTGTCAACTCCATCAGTTGTCGCACCGTCAAGTGTAGGTTTATTCTTTTTTTTTTTAAATGCATTACATTTTGGTACAATTTATGAATTTGTTTATTAAAATATTACTTGGACTACATGCACTGGTCTCTTATTTGCATAAATTGGCAGATTAAATATGATTAATATTAAAAATGAATATATGAAACAAAGTTTTTTTTAAAAGTCATTTTCCAAAACCGTGTAAAATAATGACAGAATGGTACAATATGTATTTTAATCACTTTTTTATGATTAAGTAAGCTAGTACTTGATATTTGAAGCTTTTAAAGTTTGACTTAATTATTCAAATTGAAATAAAATTATTTTGGATATGTTGTATGGAGTTGACATATGATGAAAAAAAATCAGATAAATCCTAATTTTTTATAAAAAATTATATAGTAAATAACTTGTTCCTTTACATGGTCTAAAAAGTGAGACCTGTGTTCATAGGTTATACCATTTTAAAATAATGTTACTACAAATATATATTTTTTAATTTTAAATGTAGTTCTGTCCATAATCTCAAGAATCAGTGGATAGATAAATATTTTTTTGAAATTTTTTTGCATAGACCTTTTAATTAACTTCAGTTCTGATCAACAGTAGTGAAAAAATCATTTTCCCCCAGGATTTTAACCCTTTAATCACCAATTTTATAAGGGGTGGTGCTGAAAATTGAAAAAAAAAACACACAAAATGGCTCATTTTTAATAGAAAAGGTGAATGTGGACTGGATTCTTTTGAACCTTTATTACAGTCTTGGTCATGTCAAACATCAGTAACAACATTGACTTTATTGCATTATTAGTTTTTGCACAGCACTGGATTTTCTTTTTTTCTCCCATTTTGTCCCATAGACTTACATTATAAACACACTTTTTTTGACTGCACAGCCATGGCACTAAATAATCATGCATTCTTGATTGTTGGTGGTTTACCCTGTTGGTAGGAGGTAACATTTGTGATTTTTACAGTTAACAACTTAATGACCATACAACCCTTTACCTGCAGGCCTGTGGATGAAATACTTGTCTTTTTTTCCCTGTTAAAAGAAACGACTCAGATTTCATTACATCAGATTTATGAACATAACACTTTATTATGAACCAACATTCTACAACAACCTCAAATGAACCTACACTAAGTATTTAGTGTTTACTTTCTACCGCAGGACTTGCAGCATGTCACCTGGTGCTCTTTGCAAATGTAACGACCACAAGAGATGCAAGTGGTGACGGTTTTTTTTCGTTGCCCTGTGCACTACATGCATGCTCTTCTCTTTCTTGAGCTGCAGGTGTCTTCTGGTATCGGTGGCTCCGCGTCTGGAGGGGCAGCTGCAGAAGCCTGGATCCCTCTCAGCCGTACCAAAGCAGCTGCTGCACGAGGGGTGTGCTTTCTTCTTAACATTGCTGCAGAGACTAGAGAATTTCCCAGCTCTTCTAGGAAAAGCCTAAAAAACTAAAAAACTTTGCCTTGTTCCAGGAGGGATCCACAGCTGTGAAGATGACATATGCATTATATGCCGAGACATCCACCATATTGAAAAATAAGGCCTGTGGCCACCGATTGGTCTTTCTTCTGCAGCTGTAGGTACCGACAACCTACAAAGATTAAAAACAAGAAGAGAATAAGTACAGATTTCATCTTGACAAGGAGTAACTTCATTCTGAAGCTGCACATGACATTGAGAATAATTATGCAAAGATGATCAAAACACTAACTGTAATTCCTAAATTTGTCTGTAACAGGGATATGAATTTAGTAAAAAAAATCATCAGAATGAATGAAAAAAGAAATATGTAATCTCACATACCTTGTCAAGATTGTCGACGCCTCCCTTGCAGTGGTTGTCGTCGGTGACGATCTCCGGCTTCTTTTTTGGTCCCTCTGTCACTGCTGCCTCGCGGTGCCTCGTGCTGATGAGGATCACATTTCTCCCACATTTAGGGATGTAACTCACAGCTGTGGTGTTCTTTTTAAAGGCGAAGACGGAGGAGAATGCAGGTCTTCCTTTAACCTGCACCAGGTTGGCTGGCAGCTCTGGCTTATTTTTCCTCATGGTCCCAACCAAGTTTACTTTCTTCTGCAGAAGCTCCTGGGCAAGTGAGTAGGAGGTAAAAAAGTTGTCACATGTGACAGTGACACCTTGGAGTCCTTCTGTCATCTCCATGACGACACGCTTGCCCTGGCCTACCTCTGCAGCATCACCTATCTTTCCCAGGTAAATGTCACACTTCCAAGCATAAGATGTAGCAACATCGGCAGTCACCCAAATTTTTAGTCCATATTTGGACGTTTTTTTTGGCATGTACTGTCGAAAAGAGCATCGCCCTTTGAATGGCACCAGCTGCTCATCGACTGTTACATCTTTGCCGGGGTTGAACAGGAGGGGAAGGCGATGCACCCACATTTCCCACAGGGACCTGATGGGGGCCAACTTGTCCTCTCTGCGACGAGCTGGTCTCTGCAGCTTGTCATCAAAACGCAGACCTCTGCTGATGAGATGAAACCTTGAGAGGGACATAGTAGCTCTGAAAATTGTACGACCATTGTGTTCATCCCACAGGCTGAGTGTGGACTCCCCTCTGGACCTGTAGACTCCAGCCAAAATCAAGAGCCCCATGTAGGCACGCAGATCTGTGGTGTCTATGGCAATCCAGTTCCTCACTGTGCAGTGTCCATGGAGGTTAGTCATGCTGACAATGAGGTCAATCATCTCCTCTGTAAAAAACAGGTGCAATGCAGAATCCGCATTCTGGACCCTGACAATGTCATACTGTGTTGGCCCTGGCTTCACACCTCTGGCATGCTGCAAAAAGGGAGTTGTCTCCGCATTGGTGGGAAACCACACTTCACCATTTTTTCCAATCCACCCATATCCATCAGCCTCTGAATCCTCCTCACCTTCAGTGGAATAAGTTGAAGAAGATAATGGTGCCACGGCAAAATCAGGATCTGAATCTGCTGTATCCGTAGTGTCAGAGAGAGAAGATGACATGTCCTCCAGCTCACTAGAAGGGCCAGGCTGCATTATCAATTCCAAAGCTTTGGCACAAGTGAATCCTCTCTTCATCTTGCTTGCTCCTCTCCTCACTATCAAATGACCAGGAGAACGCATGCACGGCCACCTGCTTGGGTTTTATTTACTCTGCACCTCTCAGCATCAAAGAGCCACACTTTTTGTTTACTCTATAAAGTCTTGGTAGTTGTGTTACACACAGTGCACAGATCTCTCTTTCTCTCTCTCTCTCTCTAACATACACACACAGTGTGTAGACACACAATTATGTGCTAAAATACTCCCTATAACTCCATATACAAGCCAGAAACTACACTACATAAGCACAGGCCTGCAGGTAAAGGGATAATATGGTCATTAAGTTGTTAACTGTAAAAATCACAAATGTTACCTCCTACCAACAGGGTAAACCACCAACAATCAAGAATGCATGATTATTTAGTGCCATGGCTGTGCAGTCAAAAAAAGTGTGTTTATAATGGAAGTCTATGGGACAAAAATCCAGTGCTGTGCAAAAACTAATAATGCAATAAAGTCATTTTTTTTACTGATGTTTGACATGACCAAGACTGTAATAAAGGTTAAAAAGAATCCAGTCCACATTCACCTTTTCTATTAAAAATGAGCCATTTTGTGTGTGTTTTTTTTTTTCAATTTTCAGCACCACCCCTTATAAAATTGGTGATTAAAGGGTTAAAATCCTGGGGGAAAATGATTTTTTTCACTACTGTTGATTAGAACTGAAGTTAATTAAAAGGTCTATGCAAAAAAATTTCAAAAAAATATTTATCTAATATATTTTTAAAACCGTTAAAGTTAGGGGATGTTTTTGTCCCCAAACAACACATTAGGGTAGTGTTTGCGAACAGTCCATGAGGGTTAAATATTCAGCATATGGAATAACTTCGATCGATAGATTTCATAAATTTGTTTGTCTGAAAGGGCAGAAGGTGTGTATGCATCTATCATTATGTTTGCATATGTGTGTCTTTCAAAGCAAGGCCACTCATTTATTTTTTTTGTCACAGTGAGGCAGAGAGGCAGCCCAAACGTAAAGGAAAAGCCATGCCCAAACCAGCAAGCAAGCGTGGTGCAAGACAGAGCCTAACAAGAGAAGGACCGAAAGCCAGAGCCTCCCATTCATGCCTGCTAGAATCCCTGGACCCACATTTGACACAACAAGGTCCTGGTCTCCACTTCCTCTCTTCCAGCTGTTTTTTTCCACCACTGTTGTCCGTACTATTATCAACGGGTCATTATTCGGTGCCATTTGTATTGTACTGTAATACTGTCTGGACAACCCACTGACTGCAACGGCACCCACTGGGTGATAGAACTGATGAGAAACTGAAACAAAACAGAAAAAACAAATCAAAGAAAATCCAACTTCGACCAGTCAAAGATACTTTCAAATAACATTACCTATGCAGAATGTGATGTCATAAGTCGGTTTATGATATATTATTCTGTATTTGGGTAACCTATGTGAAGCAAACGCACAAACGGAGGACCGATATCTGGTTAAACTATTACTAACAGCAGCTAAAAAAAGAGATTACGAGAAAATGGGAGGTCTCCATACTGCCACACTTAGTATTGATGGACACGTTCATTGAAAGTGCACATACCTATATTTGTGTCATATCATACACAGCACATTCATGGCCTGCACTGAACAATGTTATTCTTTCTGAGGTAGCTCTTCTTATAAAAGAAGGTCCTTCAAAGGTCCGTCAGTTTCTTAATGTAGCAACCAGTTCCTGTAATATATATATATGCTCTGTGTGTAATATAAATATACAAACTAATGTGATTTGATCAGAACATTTTAAAAGACAGTGATGATCTGTTCTTATTGTCTAAACAGGAACAGTTGAAGCTCAGCTTGCAGCCCCTGTATCTCAGGCTTCTCAGCTTCTCTTCAGATGTTTGGACGTTTCTGCTGGAACCTCTCATTTAATGACTCACATTTAGAACTTCTGACTTTATGTGGAGGAGGGATTGATTTTGGAATAAGGAGGCTGCAGCCTGCGATTCCACCACTAGATGTCAGCATTGCACAGCATTGGTGGTTCAGTGGTAGAGTTCTGCCTGCCACCCATGAGGCCTGGGTTCGAGTTGATTCACCCTCTGTATCCATGAAGGAAGTACAAATTCTTGTTTTGATCCCTTTCAAAATATAATTTAAGGTTTAAGGTGTTGGTTTGGGGGAAGTGCCTAGCAGACCTGCATGCTGACCTGCAGTCCAGCCCCTGAATATTTCAATGCTTATTGATATATCACTGTTTTTTCTGAAGTGCTTTGAGGCCATTCTGATTGTAAAATGCGCTCTATAGATAAAATTGAATTGTAAACTTTATCACAGCTAAGCTGCTTTAGGCCTTTGCTGCCGGGGGGGACACAAACATGATCCACCGATCATTTCCTCCACCTCCTCTGCTCTTCTTCCTCTCCCCTCATCAAGCCGATATATGATCTAATATTTTATCATTATAATATATATTATGTTATCACTGTGTGTCCAGTCTTCCTTGTAGTTTATGCCTCTCTCTTTGTATCTTTCTGCATGTCTCTCTCCCTTTAGATCAACATACGGCCTCCGGCCCTCTGATAAATCCAGTGCTACTAGTGCTGGATACTATACTATTCCCAATGCGTGCCTATGTGGTTTTCTGTGCAGTGCTAGTATAATTAACTTGAACAACATGTCAGCAGAAAGGTTCTCCTTATGAGCCAGGTCCTGTTCAAGGTTTCTTCCTGTTAAAGGGAGTTTTTTCTTGATCCTGTTAAGGGGGTTCAGGCTCTGGGTCTCTGTGAAGCACCTAGAGATGATTCTGACTGTAAAAATCACTATATAAATACAATTAAATTGAATTGAATTGAATTGGGTTCTCTTGGCATGTGCTCACATAACTCTGATGTGCACTGCTGCTTCACAAAGAGTCCTTACACTGTTTAGAATAGAAATCAAGAATACATCATATGATGAGTTGCAGTCATATGAAGGCTTTACACTGTTGCATTCTCCCATAGGGACACAGCCTTTGTGTGTGTCTCATGGTAAACATGTCTTTATTAAACTGCAATGATGCTGTGCACTATATATTGTAGAAACAAAGACATCATTTAGCAACAAGTGCACAGAAGAATATTTATGTACACATCTACATAATACATTTAATATATGTTTGTGTGATTTAGTAACAACATGTCATGAGTTTAAGGATATTGCTGTATATGTAAAAAACGACTTTATGTTGTCACAAACATTTTAAAGTTACCTCAGTATAACAACTTTGTTACAATTAAAGGTGTTCCTCCAGGATTAATAAAGTTCTTATCTTATCTTGTCTTATCTTATTTCATTTTATCTTATTTCATCTTATCTTATCTTATCTTACCTTACCTTACCTTATCTTATCTTATCGTATCTTATCTTATCTTATCTTATCTTATTTCATCTTATCTTGTCTTATCTTACCTTATCTTATCTTATTTCAATTTATCTTATCTTATCTTATCTTATCTTATCTTATCATATCTTTGTTATCTTATCTTATTTCATCTTATCTTATCTTATCTTATCTTATCTTATCTTATCTTACCTTACCTTACCTTACCTTACCTTACCTTACCCCTTACCTTACCTTATATTATCTTATCTTATTTCATCTTATCTTATCTTGTCTTATCTTATTTCATCTTATCTTAGCTTGTCTTATCTTACCTTATCTTATCTTATCTTATCTTATCTTATCTTATCTTATCTTATCTTATCTTATCTTATCTTATCTTATCTTATCTTGTTTCATCTTACCTTACCTTGCCTTACCTTATCTTATCTTATCTTATCTTATCTTATCTTATCTTATCTTATCTTATCTTATCTTATCTTATCTTATCTTATAAGAACCTTTACGATGTGTACACACATGTACAGATACATTCATGTTAGTTCAGGTTTGTGTTAGAGAATCCACCTCTGATTATTTTCCCAGTGATGATCATTCGAAAGGCCGATCTGAACCATGTGTAGAAGAACGCATAAATAAATGGATTGAGCAGTGAATTGGACAGTGCGAGCCAGTTTAGCAGTTCAATCACTAAAAGCGGCACATACACACGAGTGAATGAGAGCACAGTGGTGCAAAGAAAAAAAGGCAGCCAACACATGAGAAACACTCCCATCACTATAGCCAGAGTTTTGGTGGCCTTCCTCTCCATCTTACTGACAGCTGCTCCACACTTCGTCGTGTTGTGGATGCTGCGCGCCTGTCTCTGTGCAACGAGGAAAATCTTCAGGTAGATGCACAGCATTATGATCACCGGGAGGTAAAAAGAGAAAATAAGCCCCATGATGTGTGCTAATATACCGTCAAGGAAGCAATTCTCAGCACAATGTTCTTGGTGGATTCCAACAATCACAAAACTAATTCCTATTATCACAGACACACCCCAGCTCAACAGGATCATGACCACGACAACATAATCGTTGATTTTAGCTCTGTATGTCAGAGGCTGACACACTGCGTAGTATCTGTCAATGGAAATACAACAGAGATTTAGAATGGACGACGAGCACAGCGAGACATCGAATGTCCCTCGCACCTTACAGAATATATCATCGTAGAAAAGGCAGGAGCTGAAAGAGAATTCCATGGTGAGAGGAAAAACTAAAACCCCAACAAACATGTCTGCCACAGCCAGAGACAGGACGAGGAAGTTACTGGGAGTGTGCAGCTGTTTGAAGTAAATAACAGAGGTTATCACGAGGAGGTTTCCACACACCGTTATGACAGACAATGAACCAAGAAAAATATGAAAGAGTGTGCACATTTCAGACAGGTTTCTTATCAGTGCCTTAGACATGTCTATTTCAAAGCAGGGATGAATCTGAGTGAGAACATCGGTCCTGTTGACGGTGATTTCCATGCCTGTGTGATCCTGTAAGTCACACGTTCAGAATAAGAAAAACAGTAACACAAGTCACAAGCTACATGCACAATTCAATCCTTTGTTTTCATACATCACCATGTCAGAAGATACACATCCGTATGTGTCCCTCCCTGCTGTGGCACTCAACAGGACATGTACATAAACATTTATCATTTTTTTACTACATCATAAAAGCCTGCGAGTCTCACTGTCCAATCAGATGCAAGACTCTTAAGTGACTCTTAGGAGAAACTTTAGGATGCCATGACAACAGTTTATGCAGTAGTTGTGTGTGTGCTTGCACACGTAAGTGTAAACAATCACTCATATTCTGAGGCCCAGAAGCAGAGAGGGAAGACTTTTTCCAATGTTTTTTTTTTTTTTTTGCATTTAAATATCTTCTTAAAATAATTTTGAAACCATAAACCCAGACTTAAGTTAACTGTTGTTTCACTTAGCAACCACCAGGAGATAAGGAGATTAATATTAGGGTTTAGTCACAATATGAATTTTGGCATTTTATAAGAAATACAAACTAAAAATCTGAGGTGTTTTGTGGCATGTTGTTGATGTTAAGAGTGCTGAGCTCTTTACATCTGTTTCTACGTATGAGTCCTTCTGCAGGTGGCGCTATAAGGAGCGTTCACCAGATCTTCAATCTAACTTCGCTGACCTGTCTGGCCAGGTGCTTGCTCCCAGCCAGCCACAGCGGCACTCAGTGTGCCCAGCTCTTCATTATTCTCCCCAGATGAAGTTTTCTGTTATCTAGACCTTTGATTTTTGTAAATAAAGACTTGCTTTTTCACTGGAGGTCTGTGTTTGCCTCCTTCTCCTTGCACTCCCTACACATAACACAGGGAGGCGTCCTGTGCGAACCTGCTCTCATCCATGAAGTGCACAGGGTGCCAATGGTGAATCTGCCAATCTTGGTGTTCGCCCTGCATGGTAAGCACAAGTCCCACTTGTGGACGTCAGGCCCTCATACCACCCTCATGGAGTCTGTTTCTGACAGTCAGAGCAGAAACATGCATATCAGTGGCCTGCTGGAGGTCATGTTGCAGGGCTCTGGCAGCGCTCCTCCTGCTCCTCCTTGCACAAAGGAGGAGGTAGCAGTCCTGCTGCTGGGTTGTTGCCCTCCTGCGGCCCCCTCCATGTCTCCTGGTGTACTGGCCTGTCTCCTGGTGTACTGGCCTGTCTCCTGGTGTCTCCTCCATGCTCTGGACACTGTGCTGACAGACACAGCAAACCTTCTTGCCACAGCTCTCATTGATGTGCCTTCCTGGATGAGCTTCGCTACCTTCCAGGGAGGTACCTCCGGTCTTATCTGCTTCAAGCCCAACCTGAGAACATTTTTGGAAGAGGTCCCTTCCCTTGAGTGACTTCCTCAGTTTCGCTGCTCTTGTGGTTTTTGTCGTTGAGAACATAACATTACCTGGATGAATGAGAGCGTCCACAGACATAACAGATACTTTGTCATTGTATGAATAATATACAATTACATTTTGTAGTTCAGAGTTTCATACACTGCAGCAGGCACTGACAACCACTCCCAGAACTATAGCCAGAGTTTTGGTGGCCTTCCTCTCCACCTTACTGACAGCTGCTCCACACTTAGTCGTGTTGTGGAAGCTGCGCACCTGTCTGGCACAAAGAGGGACGTATTCCTTTATAGTTACGTTTTATCAAGTTGAAAGGCAAGTGAAGGCTTTCCTTTTAACACCTCTCTTTCTTATCATCCCCCAGTAGAGTAAAAAATACAATAAAATTATTGCATTACTCTGATTCACAAGTCAGTGGCCTCTGTTTCACACTTGTAGTCTTAGCAGCCCAATCCAATACAGATCATTACATTTACTACTGAAATGAATGTGTTATACAGAGCTGGGATTCAGATGCTGTTCGCTACAGCCATTTTTACACGTGAAGTACTCCTCTGAAATTGTACACATGTAACCTTGACCTTAACCTTAAATGCCTGGTTCAGTCATACAAACATAGCAAACATAGCTCTTTTGTCCTGCCACCTTCTTATAGTAGTGCAGATAATAGTTTGTTCCATACAAACAAAAGAACTATCAACTCTTGGCAATATACAGTTTCAATTTATAATTGTATTGAATCAAGTTACGTTACTCAACAGGATTTGAGACTAATAAGCCTCTGTTAATGTTACAACACCTTTTAGATATCTTCATAATTAGACATGTGTACTTAGACAACCGGCCAGATTAAAATGACAGTAGATCATGTGCTAAGAAGTATGAGGTGGTTGTAATGTTGGAAAGAACTGTTTTTTTTTGCCTAATATTTAGACAGGAGAGAATTAAGAACAATGCTTTTATTCCACACTTCAGTCAGTGCAGTTTACAGTTAGTAAAATCACCTTGAAATATTCTCCCAGAAATGATCATTCTGAACGCTGATCTGAACCAGCTGTAGAAGAAAGCATAAATAAATGGATTCAGCATAGAATTAGACAGAGCCAGCCAGTTTGTTGTTTCTATCATGGGGATTGGAACTACTGAATCACCAGCGAGAGGCAGAAAAGTGATGAAAAGAAAGAAAGGAGACCAGCATAAAAGAAAGACTCCCAGAACTATAGCCAGAGTTTTGGTGGCCTTCCTCTCCATCTTACTGACAGCTGCTCCACACTTTGTCATGTTGTGGATCATGCGCGCCTGTCTCTGTGCAACGAGGAAAATCTTCAGGTAGATACACAGCATTATGATCACTGGGAGGTAAAAGGATAATATGGGTCCAACAGTGTTTGCCATGAGGACGTCTATTAAACACCTGTCCTCACAGTTGTCATTGTTTAATCCAGCAATTATAATCCCAATCCCAGTCAGAACAGAAACCCCCCAGCACATCAGGATCATGACCACAACCACTGGGTGATTGATTTTAGATCTGTAAGTCAGAGGCTGACACACCGCATAGTATCTGTCAACAGAAATACAACACAGGTTCAGTATAGAACACGTGCTCAGTGAAATATCAAAGCTGCCTCTTATTTTGCAGAATAAACCCTCGTAATAAAGACACAAACTGAGAGAGAACGCCATGCTGAAAGGAAAGACAACGATCCCAACCAGCAGGTCAGCCACAGCCAGAGACAGGATGAGAGAGTTAGTAGGAGTGTGCAGCTGTTTGAAGTAAATAATGGAGATTATAACAAGCAGATTTCCACACACAGTGATAACAGCTAACAATGCAAGAAAAGCATATAACAACATACATAGAATGGAAGGACTGTTTGTCAGAATGTAATCAAAGTTATCTATCACATAGCAGGGATGTATGTCAGTCACAATGTAAGTTGTGTTACCGCCTTCAGTTTCCATGTTTTAGACCTCAATCAAGTCAAACCTTCAGTATCAACAGTGCATCATTGTGTGTTCTGGTATAAAGAGTAATTATTGCTGGGGCAAAAGGTTAATACTCTCTCATCTCTGTTTCATTGTTGTAGATGTTGTCCAATCAGAATTGTTACTAGTGATGACGAGTATGGTACGTGCATCCAATGTTTGGAAGTATGCAGATCATCATTATTTGATCATTTAGATTGGTTAATACTGTTTGTATAGGCAGTGTGTGAAGAACAGAGGCATGTAGTGCATTTTTTTCTGTACTCATGAACAGACATTGAGTGGCCTTCTTTTAAAATGTTAACTAATAAGAACAGTCATTATAATAAAGAATATGACCTTTATCTATATATATAGTTAGGCATGCTTCACTAAAACTATGCACTAAAACTATGCAGTCCTTGCAGTCCTTTCTCCCACGTTACTGGCATGTGCAGTGGTCAGCTGGACAGAGAAGTACAACGAAATGCGTATATACAAAAGAAAGGTCCTCCAGCCAGTAGGTGGCGCAGTGACTGTAGCATATCAGCATTTCAATGTGTGCAGAGTCAGATGTTCAACATGACTGTAAAGTTTCATCCACATAGGATGAAGTATGTGGGAGATACAGCCACAAAAACATCTATTTCCTGTGTGTTGGCGAAGGGTCAACTTCGTGGCAGGCCACGGGCAGAGTGTGTAATAAAGCTCCACAAAGTTTTGGTCCTTATGGGCTTAAAAGTGAGCTCACAAATTTTCAGCATTATGGGAAATCCCTCGAAGAAGAGTTCGTAAAAGTATGGCAGGTGAGAAACACAAAATGGCAGAGGTTTTTCAAAATGGCGGACTTCTGGTACATTGTGGAATTTGACTGTAATTATTGTCATGAGAAGGGACATTGGAAAGCTGAGTGTCCAATACTGAAAAGCAGGGGTGGTCGCTCAGGAGGTAAACATGTTAAACCTGTTGTTTGCACTGCTTCAGTGGTGAAAATGCCTATGATTGGGGTGCCAGTGCCTATCACACATGAGACTGATAAATATTCTGGGTGCAGGGCATTTGTGTCTGAAGGCTTTGTCTGACTCCCTGGTAGTGATGAGAAAAATTCTTCAGGATACTGCAGCAAAGGATTCATTCATTTTAGATTCTCTGTTGCCTTTTTCTCAGGCTACTGATACTAGTGGTTGTGTGTTGGTTCAAGGGATAGGTTTGTCCACATTGTGTGTTCCCTTGCATAGGGCCAGTCTCTATTGTGGTCTTGTGGAAGGTGATGTCCATCTTGGTGTCCTTTCAGCTTTGCCAATTGATGGCATTGATGTGATTTTGGGCAATGATTTGGCTGGACATCGTGTCTGGGCTGATGGTTCTCCGCCAGCTAAGCCGCCATCTTTGAAGAAACAACTGGTGACTGACGAACAAGTGTTGTCTGTGCAGGATGGAGTATTGATCCGTAAGTGGTTGCCCCAGGGTTTTGATTGTGTGGGGGTACCAGTGGTCCAAATTGTGGTTCCTATCAAGTTTCGCAATGAAGTTTTGAAGTGTTGTTATGATCAGTTAGGTCATTTAGGAGTGAGCAAAACTTACAACCACATATTGCGTTACTTCTTTTGGCCTCGTCTAAAATGAGATGTTGCAGCTTACATAAAGACATGTCATACTTGTCAAGTTACAGGTAAGCCAAATCAATCTATTAAGCCTGCCCCTTTGTGTCCAATCCCTGTTGTGCCTTTGCCTAAAGCTGGATCCATACTCCGCGAGACAAAGACATTTTTCCCCCCTGCAGACGTTACGCCCACAAAATGACGTCATTTTTTGTCTCTGACCGCCCGCTGATCCGCACTCCTGTGCACAGGGTCCGGGCCGAACTTTGTCTTTCAAGGCTGTGCGGCAACCATGCTGTGATTGGTCGGAATTTATTGTGGGCGTGATGAAAGTGGAGAAGCGCAAGAGCCTCTCCAGGTATATAGGTAGGTGTATAAACAGCGCTGATTCAACAGATTTAGATAAGACCATACTGGTTTTGCATGATGAGCAATAAAAGAAAGAAAGAAAGGCAAGTCAGGGTGATTTGTCACCAATAACTCCAGACAGCCGTTCACACATACCAGATGGTGACTGTTACCATTCTATATACTCCTACATACCCGGGCATAATAGGCTCGTTAACAATGTCTGTATATCTTTGCTATTGTTACCTTTAATGTCGCATCTTCACAGCTCATCACCGGACAGTTTTAAGTATCGCAGGCACATTGGAACACAGTAGATGTGCAAATGTGGTCATAAAGGCACAAACACTGAATCTTTGCTATTGTTACTTTTAATGTCGCATTTTCACAACTCATCGCCGGACATCTCACGCTGTTGCAGGCTCCCTCTCTGTATAATGCCCTCTTGCCATGGCACAAGTCCTTGTGGTGTGTTAAAAAACTCAGTAAAGTCTTTCCTTATAGTTTAGTGGGCGGGCCGTATGAGGAGTTCTGCACACACGCGTCTCGCGGAGTATGGTACCTCAGTGCGGAAAAGACCTTTTTTTTGTATCTCTTACCACCCGTGGAGCGCGTTCTCCGCTCTTTGTCTCACGGAGTATGGATCCAGCTTTAGTCGAAGTCCTATCACGCTCAGAGTCAGGGGGCCCTGGAGTGGTTTCATCAAATCTTCAAATCTTTATTGTGTTCATATTGCACCGCATTGAACAGAGATTGGGAGGAAGGTCTGCTATGGTTGCTGTTGGTGTGTCAGGAAAGTACAGGATTCAGCCCCAATGACCTAGTTTTTGGTCATAAGGTTGGCTGTACTTCGTGATGGTTGGTTGCCAGATGATCCCCCCCCCCCCCCCCCCCAACAAATTTAATAGACTATGTTGATGGTTTCTGGCATAGGCTTTACGTGGCAGGTCAGTTGGCCATGAAAAAACTGAAGACATCTCAGGAGAGGATGAAACATTTGTATGATTGTCATGCTGACAAGCGCCAGTTTAGTGAGAGGGATCAAGCACTTGCTTTGTTACCAGGTGTTGGGTCACCATTTCAAGCAAAGTTTGCTGGTCCATATACTGTGAAACATCACCTGTCTGAACAAAATTATCAGATTGACACTCCTGACCACAGGAAGAGACATCAACTGTACCATGTAAATCTGCTAAAGCCATATTATGCTCGTGTTTCGTCCCAGGGTGAGCCAGATTCCTCTTTACCTGATGCAAGTCCAGCTTTGACTGCTGGTAATGTGGGGCAGTCAACTTTTGTTGGGGGGGAGGAGGACGTGGTTGCACCTGATGATCCTGTGTTGCGTGGTGGTTTGAAGAACTCAGAATCACTTAAAATCTTGGAGGGTTTATTGGGCCATTTGTCTGCTGAGAAGAGTGTGGAATTGGCAAATTTGATTAAAAGTTATCCTTCTTCTGTCAGCAGGACTTTTGTTGTGTTTAAAGTCTGCTGTGATCGGCTCCAGTCCTTCTAGCTCCCAGGATGGATCAACCTTGTAAACTGCATGTGGATGCCAGCCACATTGGTGCAGGTGCCGTTCCACCCAGTTAGGTTCTTTTCTAAGAAGTTCAACGCTTACCAGGTAAACTACTTTGTAGAGAAAGAGGCTCTAGCATTAATTCTGCCTCTACAGCATATTCTGTTTTAGATTCTGGGATGCCCATAACTGTATTTACAGACCACAACCCATTAACCTTCTTGAATTCGTTACAGAACTTATTTCTGTAGCCATATAACTTATATTCGTCACATTAGGGGAAAAGATAACATAATGGCAGATGCTTTGTCCTGAGCACCAATGTAACTTTGTTGGCTCTTGTGTTGTCCATTATAGTCTCTGTCTCTTCCTTTCTCTTAAATTGCTCCTAGGCGCCAAGGTTGCTGAGGTGAGAGGATGCAGTGGCTATGGAGGTACCACAGGGTCAACCTGTGAAATGGTGAGCCGTTCGGGGTCAAGGTTATGTTTAGTTGTGTGTTGTAACCTCCTGAGAGAGCTAAAAGTCCAGGGTCGAGAGTCCTTGCTAACAGGGGGAGAGTTACGGCCCTGTGTTGGCCTCTCGGGGAGTGTTGTTGCTGCTGTCTCTCTCTCTCTATTGCTGGGTGGAGCTGATCCTGCGCTCATCCTGAGCTGACGAGCTGGAGTAGGATTAAGAGGGCCCAAGTTGCGTCAGTCTCTGCCCCCTTCTGGTCTACTTGGATGGACAATATACTCTACCATTCAAAAGTTTGGGGTCACCAGACCAGTTCTACAGCTTCTCTGATCAGCATAACAGTTCAGCTGTGCTAACACAGGAGTTTTCTAATCATCAATGAGCCTTTTTAACACGATTAGCTAACACAATGTAGCATTAGAACACAGGAGTGATGGTTGCTGGAAAAGGGCCTCTGTATACTTTTGTATATGTTCCATTAAAAATCAGCCTTTTCTAACTAGAATAGTCATTTACCACATTATAAATGTCTAGACTGTATGTCTGATTACTTTAATGTTATCTTCATTGAAAAAAAAACAATTAAAAAAAAGACATTTCCAAGTGACCCCAAACTTCTGAGCGGTAGTGTATATCATATAATGTACCATGCATGACTACTTTCTCATCACACTGCTCCTTCTCTATCTATGCTATGAGAAATGAGGAGGGGGGTGCATTTTGAGTTTATCAAACACTTAATACAAATTGAAAAAAATACCACTTTTAGAAGTTTTACCTTTTAAGTCACACACTTTTAATACTTGGCACTTCATTGCATCAGTTTGCTTTCCATCTTAAAAAAATCCACAACAATATTTCACCATGAAAACAGCAAGTAAAATCCAGCTATTATATTGATTAATAATCAGTTAAAAAATTGTAAAGATTATTTTTGCTTAAGGAAAAGATCAGAGCATTTCCTCCATCTCCTTTTAAAGAGGAGTCAGTGCAGTTTACAGTTAGTAACATCACCTTGAAATATTCTCCCAGAAATGATCATTCTGAAGGCTGATCTGAACCAGCTGTAGAAGAAAGCATAAATAAATGGGTTGAACATTGAGTTTGATAATGCGAGCCATCTGACCGACTCATTCACAGAGATGGGTGCTAATTTACCAGTAAGAGGTATGAAGCTGATGCAAAGAAAGAAAGGAGACCAGCAGAAAAGAAAGACTCCCAGAACTATAGCCAGAGTTTTGGTGGCCTTCCTCTCCATCTTACTGACAGCTGCTCCACACTTTGTCGTATTGTGGATCATGCGCGCCTGTCTCTGTGCAACAAGGAAAATCTTCAGGTAGATACACAGCATTATGATCACTGGGAGGTAAAAGGTTAATATGGCACCTACAGTGTTTGCCACAAGGATGTCTGTCATACACCTGTCTCCACAGTTTTCATTGTTCAATCCAGCAAATACAATAACAACCCCAGTCAGAACAGAAACCCCCCAGCACATCAGGACCATGACCACAACAACACAGTGATTGATTTTAGCTCTGTACGTCAGAGGCTGACACACCGCATAGTATCTGTCGACAGCAATGCAAACCAGGTTCAGTATAGAACATGTGCACAGTGAAATATCAAAGCTGCCTCTCACTTTGCAGGATAAAACATTCAAATCCAGACAAGATCTGAGCGACAACGCCATGCTGAGAGGAAAGACAACGATCCCAACCAGCAGGTCAGCCACAGCCAGAGACAGGATGAGAGAGTTAGTAGGAGTGTGCAGCTGTTTGAAGTAAATGATGGAGATTATAACAAGCAGGTTTCCACACACAGTGATAACAGCTAACAAACCTATGATCACATTTAACAATCCACATATAGTGGAATGGCTGTTTGCTGGTATGTTATTGAAGTTAACAATCTCAGAGCAGTGACTTGTGTCAGTCATGACATCAGTCCAGTTGATAATAACTTCAGTTTTCATGTCTTCAGTCACCTTCAATTCAATACAGTTCATATTATTGTTAATACAGAAATACATACTGTACATAGTGCAACAGTGTCAGTTATCATCCTTACCTCTGTGTCAAAGGCTGTTCATGCATGAATACTGGCTGTCACATGCATCACTGTGCAGAGCCCTGATACTTATCAAACACCATCTAATTACCATATAGTTACACAACAAGGGGGGCGGGAGACCGTGAGGATTAAATGACCAATCAAACACCATGTATGTTTCTCTTTTTTTTCCTCCCTCATGTTTTTGTTACCATTCTTATAACTCATTTATACACTGAAAAACTTTTTTGCTTTATGTTTTAAAATGGCAACTCAATCGCAGTTACATGATGTACAAGCATATCTACAAAGTTTAAGAGGGAGAAAAATGATGGCAGCAGACTAAAGAAGCGGTGTGAAGGGTGGGTGGGGTCTCCTGTGATGCAGAGGGCCTTTCGGGTGAGACGGCTGTCGTAGAGGTCTTGGAGGGAGGGGAGAGGGACGCCGGTGATCCTCTCAGCTGCTCTCACTATGCGATGAAGCGTCTTCCTGCAGGTGGCGGTGCAGGCTCCGTACCACACAGTGATGCAGCTGGACAGGATGCTCTCAACAGCCCCTCTGTAGAAGGTGCACAGGATGGAGGGAGGGGCTCTGGCTCTTTTGAGCTTGCGGAGGAAGTAGAGGCGCTGCTGTGCCTTCTTGGTCAGGGATGCAGTGTTGTTAGTCCACAAGAGGTCCTCAGTGATGTGCACACCCAGGAACTTGGTGCTGCTCACCTGCTCCACAGCAGCACCGTCGATGGTCAGAGGGGTGTGCTGACTGTGTGCTCTCCTGTAGTCCACAACCATCTCCTTTGTCTTCTCCACATTCAGGCAGAGGTTGTGGTCTCTGCACCACTCGGCCAGAAGGTGCACCTCATTCCTGTAGTTTGCTTCATCTCCACCGGAGATGAGACCCACCACAGTTGTGTCGTCCGCAAACTTCACAAAGATGTTGGAGTTGTGTGTTGGCGTGCAGTCATGGGTCAGCAGAGTGAAGAGGAGGGGGCTCAGCACACATCCTTGGGGAGCCCCGGTGTTCATTGTGATGGTGCTGGATGTGTTTCTGCTAAACCTGCGCTGCCTTAGGTCTCCCAGGATCCCTCAACAACTCCCCTTGTTTTTTCACTATATCAACTGTAACCAGCAAGAACAAACTCATCAAAATCTCAGATAATACATCTTCCCACCCTCAGACAGTCTGACTGACGCTAATGACACAGCCATCACACCCCTCGCATGAGCCATAGTAAACAGTTCTGATCAGCCTTTGAACCGGTTCTTCACTCTACTCCCATCTGGTCATTGATACAGAACCCTGGACCAGGACCTGTGACAGTCACCCAGTCTGCTGTGCTACCGCTGTGTTGTCTTGCCTACCTGTCTCTAGTCTATGTGTTTTTGGGCTGTTTATGTTGTTCATCAGAAATGTCTGTGGGAAATGTGACACTATGTATGTCGTGAGACGCCTGCTACTACTATTTACATCTACTGTCTGAAAACACAAACTGATGTGTGAGAAAGATTATCCCTTAGGGGACAATAAAGATTCTTAATCAATCAACATGCGACATCCAGAAGAAAAAAATGGTGGGCACGTATGGTGCAGAGACTAAAGCAGAGCAGCGAGAGGAGCTGATATGCCAAGAGTGCAAAACTACGGAGGATTTCTCATTAAGTGGTGAATGTTTGCAGCTTTATAACGGGAGTTTTCTAAGGTTTTTTGAAGGTAAGTGCATTTTAACAGAATGTTTATTTAATGTATATGTCTCTGAATGTAAGTTAAGTGTCGAAGACCCTTATTAGCATGTTAGCATTGTCTGTAATGGTGTTGATGATGACTAGATGACTTGCTAAGTAATGCTCCTGTATCAAACTGAGCTAATGTTACTGTATGCTGTTAACCGTGCGCTAAGTTTAAAGCTAAACCTAGCTCAGTGTGAGTTTATTGATGTGACTTTTGATTGAGAAAGTGACTAAGAGATGTTGTGTGTGCTGCTGATGGGTGCTGGCGGGTTGACCCACATCTCCTGGATCACTGATGACCTGACAGACAGGCCACAGTTCATCCGGGTGGTGTCCTGTCTGATACGGTGATGAGTGGTGTAGGAGCCCCACAGGGCACTGTGCTTTCTGCATTCCTGTTCACCTTATACACCTCAGACTTTCAGTACAACTCAGAGTCATGTCATTTACAGAAGTTTTCTGATGACTCTGCAGTTGTGGGGTGTATAAGTGGTGGACGGGAGGAGGAGTACAGGAGGCTGGTGGACAGATTTGTGGAGTGGGCTGGAGGGAATCACCTGCTGCATAATGTAGACAAGACCAGAGAGATGGTGATTGACTTCAGGAAGAAGGGAACAGCATCGCAGCCCCTTTGCATCCTGGGTAAGGATGTGGAGATGGTAGAGGAGTACAAGTACCTGGGAGTGACCATCGACAGCAGACTGAGCTGGAGGACCAACAGCACAGCTGTGTACAAGAAGGCCTGCAGCAGACTCTACTTCCTTAGGAAGCTGAGGTCCTTCAACGTGTGCAGCAAGATGCTGGAGATCTTTTACCAGTCTGTTGTTGCAGCACTCTGTTCTCCTCTGTGGTCTGCTGGGGGGCAGCATTGCAGCCAGTGACACCAACAGACTGAACAAACTGATCAGGAAGGCTGGCTCTGTCATTGGCTGCAGACAAGAGACCTTTGAAGCAGTGGTGGAGAGGAGGACACTGAACTGTGATCCATCATGGATCACCCCGACCACCCTCTCCTCCCTGTACTGGACAGACAATGGAGCGCCTTTTCCAAAAGGCTCAGACAGCTTCACTGTCACCGGACGCTACAGGAAATCTTTCCTGCCTCGTTCTGCACAAGGTTTAGGTTTTTCTTACTTTCAAATTGCACACTGTTGTTCTTGTATATCATATCATATCATATCATATACCAAATTGCACTATCCGTTTCAGACTTATATTTATACCTGCATTACAAATTGCACATTTCTGCTTCTGCACCTGTGTTTATATTTATCTTAGAGGTATATTGTTATTTTTTTGTGTGCTTGAGTGACTGTATTTGTCTGCTGCAACAGTGAAATTTCCCAGCTTGGGATGAATAAAGTATTTCTGTTCTATTCTATTCTATTCCTTGGGTTTTTTTCTTATTCCTGCTGGGAGCATACCCTGGAGTTCAGCTGCGACACCTTGTTGTTGATGCTTGGTGGCATTTCCCCCTCATCTCATCTCATCTCTGCCCAGTCACCCATTCTGCAGGCGTCCGACTGACTGTCTGCTGAGTTTGTGAGTAAACTGTGAACGTGCATTTGTTTATATATTGTTTTCAATATATAAGTAAAGAGGTCACTCAGGTTTAGACCACAAAACACACAAGCATTGTCATCAGTTTCTGCATAATGTTATTTATTTATTTTTTTAATTTTTACTTAATTTGTGTATACCTTATTCTTATTCTTCTTAAGTAGAAACCCTTAAGTTAAGATAAATTCGTATTTTGCATTTAAAGTATCGCAAGTTGTGTTTTACTCAGGTATGTTACCCTTTAAGAGTTCCTTAAAAAAACTCTGGAGCAGAGGCTGCAAATGAACAGACTTTGATTCCTGCATGTGAAACCTCCACATTCACAGCGCGTGCTGCCAAGCTTTCTTTACATTTTTTTGCCTGCTGCCCTGCTGGTGTCTTACCAAAAAAATATTCTTAGGTGGTAAAAAAAAAACTGCATTTCATACTGCGCTATCTATACAAAGAAGAGAGACCTACGTTACAGATGATGCAGTCAGCCATATTTTAATTTAACCCAGGGCCCAACGCCTTTGATTATATTTTCTTGTGCAAAAGACATGTTACATGGTCCTTTACTTTTTCCAAGAGCAGAAGCTTTACATCTTCCACACATCCCTCCTCTCTCCCTCAGCATCATGGTAGCCTTTTAAAAGATGAAACAACTTCCGTTCCATATATTTTTAAATTACTGCAAGGTGGTCAGAAAGACACTCAACATTCAGTGTGATTTCCCCCTAAGCCTCCAGATGTGCTCCCTGTATGGTCTCCATGTCCTCTCAATATGCTATGTATGGGCACCACCTGCTGTGATTGACAGAGTGATGGTTGTACCCCAAAGCAGAGTAAGTGTGCCACTCGTTCATTTTGATTATTAGGTTCTTTAGCCCAAATCTGGGGACCTCTGTTGCTTTTTAAACAGTTTTAACAAGACAGGCATTATCAAGACATCACTTTGGACATATTATTTTTTTAAATATTTGACCATTAAAAGGGATGAGTGTTAGGAATGAATGAATTCATAATAAGAATTTTGCCATTTTTCTCTATTGCATATATTAAATACTTTAAGTACATGCTCCACAGTACACATAAGTGTAATTATTTTTTACTTGAAGAGAAGATCAGAGCATTTCCTCCATCACTTTTTCAAACAGGAGTCAGTGCAGTTTACAGTTAGTAAAATCACCTTGAAATATTCTCCCAGAAATGATCATTCTGAAGGCTGATCTGAACCAGCTGTAGAAGAAAGCATAAATAAATGGGTTGAACATTGAGTTTGATAATGAGAGCCACCTGAGAAATTCAATCACAGGAATGGCTGTTGGATCATTGGCAAGAGGCAAAAAGGTGATGCAAAGAAACAAAGGAGACCAGCATAAAAGAAAGACTCCCAGAACTATAGCCAGAGTTTTGGTGGCCTTCCTCTCCATCTTACTGACAGCTGCTCCACACTTCGTCGTGTTGTGGATGCTGCGCGCCTGTCTCTGTGCAACGAGGAAAATCTTCAGGTAGATACACAGCATTATGATCACTGGGAGGTAAAAGGATAATATGGGTCCAACAGTATTTGTCATCAGGACTTGTATTAAACACCTGTCCTCACAGTTTTCATTGTTCAATCCAGCAATTACAACCGCAACCCCAGTCAGAACAGAAACCCCCCAGCACATCAGGATCATGACCACAACAACACGATTATTGATTTTAGCTCTGTACGTCAGAGGCTGACACACCGCATAGTATCTGTCGACAGCAATGCAAACCAGGTTGACAATAGAACACGTGCTCAGTGAAACATCAAAGCTGCCTCTCACTTTGCAGTATGGATCCTTAAAATACAGACAAGATCTGAGAGAGAACGCCATGCTGAGAGGAAAGAGAACCATCCCAACCAGCAGGTCAGCCACAGCCAGAGACAGGATGAGAACATTAGTAGGAGTGTGCAGCTGTTTGAAGTAAATGATGGAGATTATAACAAGCAGGTTTCCACATATGATGAAAACATCTAATAAGCCTATGAAAACATATAATAATGTACATATACTTGAATAGCTGTTTGCTGGTATGTTGTTGAAGTTAAGAATGTCAGAGCAGTGACTTGTGTCAGTCATGACATCAGTCCAGTTGATAATAACTTCAGTTTTCATGTCTTCAGTCACCTTCAATTCAATACAGTTCATATTATTGTTAATACAGAAATACATACTGTACATAGTGCAACAGTGTCAGTTATCATCCTTACCTCTGTGTCAAAGGCTGTTCATGCATGAATACTGGCTGTCACATGCATCACTGTGCAGAGCCCTGATACTTATCAAACACCATCTAATTACCATATAGTTACACAACAAGGGGGGCGGGAGACCGTGAGGATCAAGACGACCAATCAAACACCATGTGTGGATGTTTTTTTTTCTCTCTCCAGTTCTAGCCTTTAATTCATTTATACATTAAATTTGATATATATTTACTTGGATGCCATATTTTCTTCTGTGTTTAAAGCATGCTTATTTATATCACAACTACATGCAATAGTGTTCAAGTATCAGTATAGCAGGTATGGGGCTACATACACTACTGTTCACAAGTTTGCCGTCACTTTGAAATGTCTTTATTTAAAAAAATGAAGTGAATCAATGAAGACAACATTAATAAACCCCAAGGGACCCATTAATGGGGGCTTTTTCATGCACCCAAAGAATAAAAGCCATATAACACTGTACTAACCAACCAAAAAAATAATCATATTGCATATTAAATTAAACAGGAGAAACTTTACTACAAGCACATATAAGCCATCTTTACACACATCAAACATAACTTCAACACCATGCAAATCAATCATCACTCATCAAAATAAAATTCTCATATCAAAGTCGACCCTCTTGCCGCATGGTTATTGCTAGCTCTGTGATACTTCAAGTCACACAAACAAGGTGTCATATGAAAGCTGAGACTTTTGACACTGTTACAGTTGTTTTGCTATATTATAAATATTTGGTGAATTAGAACATAAAAAATATAAAAGTAAAAAATCACAAGTAACAAAAAATTCTGTCTTTCTTCTGTAAATTTGCAATAATCAGTCACATTTGAAGGCAATAAACGCTTGGTTCAGATAGACCAACATGTCTGTGTTTATTCAAGACTAAAAATATTAGGATTAGACATTTATTATGTTTGTGGAGGACTTTTTGGGGGGGAGAATGTATCAACTGTTGTTTAGCATAAAATGCATTTTCTTCCATGTGGCTGGTCATTGGTGAGTCTAGCACTAATATTACTACTACCTGTCAAATGTACTGGTTCTGACCTTTTGATAGAGGTGTCAATCACCCTAATCAACCTGCATATTTGACAAGGTATTAGCTTAGCATTAGGTGGGCGTGGCCTATCTGCCTTATACATCTGTTATAACCTACAGATGTGTAATAATGTATGTATACAAGTAAAAACTGATGTAAATAGAAGTGATGAACACCAATAGTGACTTAAAAGTCAAACATATAGTTTGGTTCATTAAATTTTAAGACCTTTAAAAATTTCCAAGATGGCCGCACATAGCAGCCATCTTGGAAATTTAATATAGGTTAAATTTTAAAAATTAATACTTACACAACTGTGCAAATCTCCCAGGTGTCCCCTTTATTTTATTATGACACTTTGAAAAGTATTCAAATACACCTACTGGTTGCTGAGATATACTCAATTCATTTTGGGCATGTTATTTTCAAGCTGATGCCTTAAAAATGGGCTTGGGGTGGAAGGGGTTAAAGTAATCAGACATACAGTCTGGACATTGTTAACATGTTAAATGACTATTCTAGTTAGTAAAGGCAGATTTTTAATGGAATATATACAAAGGTATACAGAGGCCCTTTCCAAGCAGCCATCACTCCTGTGTTCTAATGCTACATTGTGTTAGCTAATCATGCTAAAAAGGCTTATTGATGATTAGAAAACTCCTGTGAAATGATGTTAGCACAGCTGAACTGTTATGCTGGTCAGAGAAGCTGTAGAACTGGCCTGGTGACCCCACACTTTTTGCACGGTAGTGTATAGGCTACCTTTTTTCTCATCCCTGGATGTTGTCATGTTGTCTTTGCCCCATTCTGATTGATTTATCTGAGACACACAGGTCCAGCTCAAATAAAAAAAAAATCCACAGAGGGAAATTCATTACGGCTGCTGCACAAGCAGTGTCATACAATGACTAGCAAGGCGCGCCACAGGCTAGGGTGAAGTGTCTTGCCCAAGAACACACAACAGTGACTAGGGAGGAGTTGGGAAGTGTCCTGCCCAAGAACACACAACAGTGACTAGGGAGGAGTTGGGAAGTGTCTTGCCCAAGAACACACAACAGTGACTAGGGAGGAGTTGGGAAGTGTCTTGCCCAAGAACACACAACAGTGACTAGGGAGGAGTTGGGAAGTGTCTTGCCCAAGAACACACAACAGTGACCTTCTGGTTATTGGACAACCCTGCTATCCCACTGCGCCACTGTTGCCCCCAAACACAAAGCCACAAAGCCCATTAAAAATAATAATCATGTGATGGTAAACAGTCACATTATGCAAAGCCTTTTTCTACGTCCTAAGAGATTTGTCACTAAGATATGTGACTTAGTCTACATACAAAGCTTTTGGCAGTTAGCGTATAATACAGACTGTGTTGTCCAACATCTAACTTCTCAAAGGAAATAAATTAGACATCATCAGAACAGGAGTAAGTTAATAACAGAGTCCAGCAGATCAGAAACACTCACCCATTATTCTATAGCTACGGTTTTGGCGGCCTTCCTCTCTATCTTACTAAGGGTTCCTCCATGTTTTGTTGTGTTGTGGTCTCTGTGCAACAATACAAATCACCACTTCAGGTAGTTATACATCACAACTGAGGAGACACTCCAGTTCACCAGAACTATGAGCAGAACAACACGAGCAGTCGTTTTAGCTCTGTATGTCAGAGGCTGGCACAACAATGCTGCTCAGGTTCAGAATAGACCATGTGCTCAGCGAAACATCCAAGCTGCAACATACAAAAAATAAATGTTAGCTAATGTTATACATCATACCAGCGTATCATCAGCATGCGTATAGTATGTTATCGTTTAGTTCAAAGCAGCAGCCTTTCCTCATAACACTGCTGTAAAGCTGAAAAACTAAGCTTTGTACACATGTAATAAGATTCCCCTTTTCCCTTCTCCCATTGTTTTTTGTCAGTTTCTTCTTAAATGTTAATGTGTGCTAAACTGTAACTGTGTTTGTAGCTTTTTCTGCTTGTTTTGGTTATATTTTAATATACAGAGTAGTTTCAAAAGTTTCAAAATCAGATCTTCAGTGTGTGTTTACCTGACAGCTCACTTGTCTTGATAATTATGTCTCTGGATAGAGCATAGAGCATGGATAGAGGTGTGAATGCATGGTGTGGTCACTAAACAGCACACACACATTCACATGTAAACACACGCCTGGATCATCACACCTCGTCATCTTGGGGCCTTACTGGTTTCTTTCAATAACAAATACAGCAACAAAACAAACTTATGAATGCATAATAGTGTGAATAACAACATAATACTCCCACTGAGTCCAATTTAAACAGAATATGAGGGAATATATCCCGTTTGTCAAGCAATTTCCCTTCTGGGATTATTAAAGTATTTCTGATTCTGATTATTAAGTGCGACATGGTTTATACTGTAAGGATCACTTTTAGTTATGCCGACTTGACAAAAAACACAAACAGAAAAGTAACTTCGTAGAAGAACTAGCTCAACTTTAGCAGCCAGGAAACATTTAGAACATATCTACCATGATACTCATTTGATCTGTAAATACTCAGTCCTTCCAGGAGTTTTGCGGGCTTGGTTGCGAGCCTAAAATGCCCGATTTTGCAGCAGTATTTTTTTTTTTAAAAAGTGGTGCATGTTGCAACACTTTGTTGCGATTAAATTGCGGGAAAAAAAAATTTGATAAATTGGAGTTTTGTTCTAAGTAATTAAAAATCAAAGAAAAATTTTCACAAACAAGTCAAAATTGTGTCAATACAGTCGCTCAATATTCATCATAAAATCACTAGTACACGTTATCTATGATTAAATCTTCGTTTTGAGTCTGCATTTCATTCAGTCACAAATCTACACTCAATGGGCAAAATCTCTCAGTTCTCCTGCAAAACAAACTTTACACTGAAAACAGAGTTATATCTTCTCAATATGGTATTTTGTTTCAAATGACACACACAAAAAAATTAATATGAATAGACCTTTATAAAAACCAGTTGAACACTGGCGTGCTTAACGTAAAACACTATGATGAATAGAACACACTCTATTCATTCTAATGACTTAGGCCTTTTTTTGTTCAGTGTTCATACATAAGTGTGTTGTAAAATATTTTAGAATATTGTTTTTATAATCAGAACACACAAATACACGGTAAAACCACTTTTAAAGTCTCTGTGTTGGCTTCCTGTCAGCTTCAGAAGTGATTTTAAGATCCATTTACTAGTTTATAAATGTCTTTGTGGTTTTAGCCCATCTTATTTATCTGATTTGCTTTTAACACATGAACCTTCTAGACCCCTCCTCTGGTACTACTCCAAAAGTAAAGACAAAAACGCACAGCGAGTCATCTTTTTCTTTCTTTTATTTTATTTATTTAACCTTTAATTAACCAGGTAAAAACCCATTGAGATCCAGATCATTTACAAGGGTGACCTGGCCAAGTGGTCAGCAGCACACGTCGAGAAAATTAGAACAAATCAAAGAATCAATCAATTATGATAGTAGTAAAATAAGTGCAGTAATAGAAAGACATCTTAAAAACACAGGCACTGATGGATGGATGCTTTTTGCCTAATGTGTAATAAAGAATGAAAAGCTTTAAATGAGATAAGCTCAGAAATGTTTAACTCAGTCTGGAGGGTATTCCAGGCTGAAGGGGCAGAGTAGCTAAAGGCCCGCTTTCCTAGCTCAGTCCGCACATGAGGGACCTGCAGGTGGTAAATGCCACTGGATTGCAGGGCATGGCTGAAGAAGAGTACACAGATAAGGTGGAGCCAAACTTATAGATCAATACCATCCAGTGAGTGTGCCTCCTAGTGCTCAGGGAGGGCCACTCAGCTTTGGCATACAGTTCACAGTGATGGGTGAGGCGGGTACAGCCAGTCACAAACCTCAAGGCACAGTGATAAACAGTGTTCAAGGACTGGAGGCATTTTGACGACGCAGTCATGTAAACAACATCACCATAGTCGATCAGTGGTAAAAAGGTTGCCGATACCAGAAGTCTGCGGGCTCTAAGAGAAAAGTTTGAAATATGTGCTTTGAATGACAGCTCTGAGTCAAGTAAGAATCCAAGATATTTATAGCTGGTGACCAGTTCAATGTGTTTCCCCTGGAGTGTTGTTATCACAGGCAAGTTATCCTGTCATCTACACCTTGGTGAGAATATAAATAGAAAATAAAATAGGTCCTAAAACTGAGCCCTGTGGCACTCCCCTCGTGACCCCAAGAGAAGACGATACAGAACCTGCCATTTGTACACTGGATCTATTTGACAGATAGTCGGCAAACCAAGCAGCAGCTTGGTTTGTGAAACCTATATTTATCAAGGTTTTAATCAGGAGAGGGTGGTCTACCATGTCAAATTCCTTTGACAGGTCAATAAACAGGGCTACACAGTGTTGCTTGCGGTCCAGAGCATGGGTAAAATCATTTAAAACTTTTAAGGTGGCTGTGACAGTGCTGTGCCACAGCAGCCTGAAGTGCAGCCTGGGCCTGATTTGTGAGATGAGCTCTTCTGTTTTGAAGAAGGTCACTCAGTTTCATCTTCTTCTTGCTTGGTGCAGCAGCAGTAGGTTCACCGTCATTTCCTCCAGCAGTTTTGCTGCAGCTTTCACCACTGGCACCTTCTCCACTTCCTACTGGCACTTTAAAGTCCAGTAGCTTTTGCACAAACTGACGTTTGACATCATCCAATGCCTCTGGCTCCTCCATGCTGCCACGATACCTTGGATCCAATATTGTGGCCCTTCTCAGGAGGACTTGGATTGCAGGTGAGCTGTATTTTTCAGTCAGTGCCATGACTGAAAAATGTGGCCATGTTTTCTGTCTTCAACCAGGACACGTCTAATGGCTGGAAGTTGCTCCAACACCCTCTCTACCATCTTCTGCTTACTGCCCCATTGTGTGACAACATCCTGTGATAAGATAAAATTGTTTTGTTCATTAGTTAGTCTATATCAATATTAACTTAACAAATACTACTGTTGCTATTTCTATTATTTATTGTTATCAATTTGTATGTTTGTATATTATTTTTATATGCCAGTGCAGTTTCATACTAACAGACCACAGTCTCAGTTAGATTCTACAGGTCTACCGGCTACTATAAAATAAAAATAACAACTCTTTAAATATTTTGTCTTTTAAATTAAACTATGACTGAATAAACATCACTCAGCAGTATTAGACTGTGTTGGGGGAGATTAGCCTCACTCTGTGCCTTCCTCAGGTCTCTCCTCTTAAGCCAGCTCAGGTTGAATGTGTTCACCAAACTTTTACAGAGTCCTATGGCACGTGCTGTTCGATCTTTGTCACTGTCCAGACCATGGGACACAGCAAGATGGAGATTGAGACATGGCCAGCCAAGATTTCTTATTGCAGCAACGATGTTAGCACCATTGTCTGTAGTGATGCAAACTAGTTTGTGCTCATCCAGTCCCCAGTCTTCTAAAGCAGACTTCAGGTTTTCTCCAAATGTTACATGGTTAAAGGTGGAAACAGCACATGTGACTACATGACAGTTATCCTTATTTGAATGTATTTTATTTACTGTGAAGTTATTATTTACTGTATTCATTTAAGCAGTATGTAATGCTATGATATTAGGGCTATAAAATGGTCAGAAAATGCCCTGTGTCTGAGTGCTTTGGTCCTTTTTTAGAGTAGTAGCTGAATTTTAATTTTTAACACCTGGGAAGTTATTATTGCACATGTTATAGAGGTATTAGCAGTTTAAAAGAAGAAAAACAAACAAGCGAATTTGATTTTTTTAGGATTTTAGTTAGGAAAATATTCTTTGTTGTACATGAAGTTTAATTTAACATTTGAAATGGGATCCTGTACATGTAAACAATCTAATTCATTTTTTGAGCCTGGGGCTCTGGGTTTACAATAAAACAGTCCAAAAGTGAAGTATTTACATAGGCGAAAAAGCGCAAAACCAAACCATATGAATAAGTTTTAAAAAGTGCATATATATAAGTAAATATATTCATATATACAAATCCAGTCAAATTTTAAAACTGTCACTACAAATCAACTGTAGTTCATCAGAACTGATGAAACTGCTTGGAGGAGCAGCAAAACATCATCACAAAACTGGTCCAGCTGCCTCACTTCAAGCTCTTGCATGAACATGTCCTGGCCCTAAATTACAACAAAATGTAAACAATAACTATGACATATTACATTCAATGTGGAACTGTAGCAGTTCCTGTCTGGTTGCAGACACAGTGCTACATTGCAAAGGTTGCACATCCAGCTGGTGCACCTTTTGCACACTTTACATGTTCGCCGGCCTTTGGTGGACCGCTGGGAAGCTGGATTCCCTGTGCTGGTGGGGACAGGGCAGTGGAAGGTGGCTGGCGGAGGAGGACCACTGACTTTCAGTGGTGTTCCAAGCAGATGTGCAGTCAGCTCTTCTTGAAATTGCTGCTGGGTCATGTGTGCCTGCTGTTGGCTGGCACACTCTTCCTTGTGGAGCACATAGCTGTTGGTCACACAGATGTCCACAAGATGCTGGAACACTGTGATTGTCCACCTCTTTGTTTTGCGGTGAACTGAATTGGTGCCAAGCATTTGGTTAGAAGTGTCAACACCTCCCATATATTTGTTATATTGAGTCACTGCTGTGGGCCTGGGTACAGAGACTCTCTGGTACCTCTCACATGTCTTTTGCCAGCGTTCCACCATGTCCCCCAGACTGGATGGACACTGGAGCAAAGAGAGACCTCCCGGGTGTCCTTCCATTTGACGAACAAAAGGTCACCATCTCTTATCCAGCGGATGCTTCCTCTTGGTGACTTTTTGTCCAGTGCATTTTGTTTAGGTTTGGCACACCGACTCTCCCCTCCCGATATGTGCCACAAACACCAAATCCCTGCTGGATGAGGTGGCGGAAGAGCAGGGGGCTGCTGTAAAAATTGTCCATGTAGATGATGTAGCCAGTCCCCAAGTACTCATTTTTTACCAGCTTAGCAACTACATCAAATGACAGCCCCTTCCCTGAGACAGATGTGGTGGCCTTCCCGGTGTAGAGGATGTAATCCACTGTGTATCCATTCACATCAGCCAACACAAACAGCTTTAGCCCCCATTTTGTGGGTTTAGCCTTCATATACTGTTTGATGCCCAGTCGGGCCTTGGTGGCAACCATCCTCTCATCCACTGCCAGGTGTTGTTTGGGGTGGTAAAAGGACAGGCAGCGGATGCGGACCATGTTCAGGAGTCTTCTGACCCGTTGGATGGGGTCATAGTTTTCTTTGCCAAATGTCATTCTCTACATCTGCCTTTGGGTCACTCATGTGGAGGTTGCTGAGAATTAGCCGGAAGCAGTCACGGGACATGACAGCTGCAGGAAAAGGTACATGGAAAATTGTCATTGATTGCCGCCAATAGTCACTCATCTGGGGTAGGTGGACCACAGACATATACAGCAGCATACCTATAAAATGTTTCACCTCATCAGCAGAAACTGGGATCCAGCTAAATTTTTTCCCCTTCTCCTGGTTAGCTGCTGCTTTTTGGTTGGTGTGCTCAACCAGGATTTGAAGAACTTCTTCATCAAAAAAGTGATGGAAGATCTCACCTGGTTGAGGATTACCCATGTTCAAAGGAGGTTGGACACCAGGGGGGCATTTTGGAAAAAATCTGGGGGGAGTAGGGGCATCCTCATCAGGATAATCAAGCTTTTTCCGGCACTGATGTGGTGATAAGTGGTGACCCAAATCACTTCTGCCTCTGTGTCTCACTCTCCCAGGCTGTGGGACGCTGGCAGTTTGGCAGACAGTGCTGCAGCATGACTGCTCATTACCAGACAAAACACTGAAAATAATTGGGAAAAATATCTCCCACACATAATCTAAAATCATTCAGGTACATATAAGTGTTTTTGAAATACTGTCAATACCTGTCACTAGAGGACTCTTCATCAGAAGGGGGAAGACTGAAAGTAACATGGATAGAAACAAATGAAATTCTTTTATTTTTGTTATAGCAAGCAAGCAGTAATCATATAATGATTATATGAAGTACAAATAATGTGTAGGTAACATTATGACACACAATCTATGATAAAGACTGCTACTAATAATAATATACATACATTTGAGTAGCTAGCTAGCTAGGTGTTGATGTGTTCACATACCTCATCTCAAAAGTAGCATCCTCCAAATTGCTCTCTTCCACAAATCGTAGCGGCCTTTTTATGGTTCTGGATGGTCTTCCCAACATTATAAATAGTGTACAAGCACACCCACACACAGACAGACACACACACACACTCTCTCTCCAACTTTACTCTCCCTTTTTGATAAAAAAACGCTGTAGAACCGTTCCTCCACTCTCTCTTCTCCTCTCGCTGTCAGTTTTCCCTCCTTTCGAAGCAACATCTTTGCAGTACCGTAATACATAACATATATAATATACTGATGGAAAGCACGGCTTCTCAGAACTCTGTCAGTGTTGGAATTTTTCAGATTGGGCCAAAACTCGAGGAGTTACGGTAGTGAGAAGGCATCTTGCACTCTCGCGTTATTTATGTGGATTTACGTCGCGTATATATGACGTATGTGAATACCGTAATGTACCACATATCAATGGAAAGCGCAAAATCTCAGCTTTCTAATGCCATTTATTTTTCTGATTGGACAAACTATGACAGAGTTATGGTAATAAATGTCCACGTAGGGAAAATATAGGGCCTGCGCTAGCGCCGTAGGAAAGGGTTAATGTTGTTGTATAGTTGTGGAATTGCAGTTTGTGACACATATGTTCTGCCAGGCAATTCATACTGCCTGTCAAATGTTTGCAGCATTTTTCGAAATGCCAACAATATTAAAGGGCAGCATCTCTTTTGCAATTAAACGAATTACGCTGTCTGAGTGCGCACCATTTTGCACTGTCCTGTTTGTATTTTGTTTGTCGACTAAACGTCCCAGTGATTTTGGACTGTTGGGAAGACGGAGACGGCCCCTCTGTTGGAGTTTTTTTCCCCAGCTAGGAAAACTGCACCGGGTGGTTATGTTTCAGGTGCAGATGCAAGTTTTCGTATTGCTGCTTTTAGTTGCAACTGTTTTAAAACAAATACTACATACCGGCTCACACAGGTTAAGTGGTTCACCACGGTCATTGGGTCTGAAGCCAAAGTGCTCCCACACTGCAGCTGTCGCGTTTGGATTGGAAACCAATTCCATCTTTCACTTTTCCAAATTTTGTGTGCTACTCATCACCGGGCTGTGACAACAGAGTTCGCTCCCCATTACGTTAAGCAAACGAGAGAGGTCAGTCGAGAGCCACGTGCCCGATTTTGTCATCCAGCCCAGTTTGGTAGAGAGAGAGAGACACGGAAATCAATGCATGAATATTTAAATTATCGCGGCCAGAAAACCTATCGACCTCATTCTTTCTTATCGTGCAATTCATTGATTTATTGATTATCGCGACAGGCCTAGCTGTGCTGTCTTCCAAAACCAGACTGGACGTCAGTTAAAATGCTGTTAGAGTCTAAAAATGCCTTCAGTTGAACACTGACAAGCTTCTCAAAGATTTTTGCTAAAATGCATAATTTTGAAATTGGCCTACAGTTGTTTAGTTCCGCAGGGACTCCTTTTAAAAGGGGAAGTATAAAGGCAGATTTCCATACATTTGGAATTTTGTTAGAACTCAGACTTAATTATAGATGTGTGACAGAGGCTCGGCTATGTAATCTGAAGCTAACTTTAAGAATTGGGCCAGTCATATCTGGCCCAGCAGACTTCTTGGCATCAAGATCCTTTAGGGCTTTAAAATCATCAAGAGCAGACACGGGAGGGAAACTAAAAGTATAATCAGTAGGACTTTTGTTTCTATGGATCTTGTCTGTGGAAAAGCCTGCCTAAAGACCTGAGGGCAGCAGCTAGTGTGGACTTTTTTAAAAGCAAACTCAAGCCAAACAACCAACCAACATCAAAGGAGTCAGTGTGGAGGTGGTAGAGGAGTAAAAATCCAAATCCAGTTGTCAAATATGCCGAAGAAAATTCAGGAGAAGCAGCGGCAAGACATTTTTCCATTGATCTAAAGAGGGTGAGAGAATGGAGAAAAATGAAGGCTGAACTTCAACGTCTGTCTGATGAAGACAGTAAGAGGGCCAGAGAAAAAAGGTTAGCGAAGACCTGGAGGTGAAAAAGAGCGAATGGATCAGCATGTGGGCGAAACATCTTCGAGTCACTCGGAAGATAAGGATTAAGGCTAAAGAAATGTACGATGACCTTAATGATGGAAGGGATGTGGAGAACTTTTCAGCTAGTTCTGGATGGCTTTTCTCCAGAACAATTAAAGGCCTGCCCCAAATAGCAGCCTGTCCCAAACATAAGCAGGGACAATTTTGCGATTTAGTGGGGTAGTCGCCATGGTCACGTGCCCCCATCCTCCTCCACCAGTAGTGCTTTTTACTATATAATATATAAATTACTATTTGCTGTTTAATGTTTTGCACTTTTAGGCCCTGGGTTGTCTGTTTCTTTGTTGCTGTGTACACAACATGTTCTGTCATTTTATTAATTGAATTATTTATTAAATTATTTCTATTACTATATGTATGTTTTTCCATATTAATTTTTGCTCACAGCTGCGATGTGAAGGCCACAGCTGGGCAATTTTGTGCGGTTTGTTGACTTTAAAGAACACATAGGAACACACAACATGGCATATTGTTTTTAAATATGGGTTCATTACATGCTGGATGTAAGTTGGAGCGTGAAATTGCCCAGCTGTAGTTGTAGTGTAGTGGAGGAAAGAGAAAGAATGAGATGCTGCTAAAAGTTATATATATATTATTTATTCGGACATTTAAATTACTGTCCCAAGTGTCCCACTGCAGGCTCTTCTACCATGCCGCATTCCAGTCAGACTGGAAGTCTTCCCTATGTCTTTCACATAGATTGTGTGCAGGACACAGCAAGTCAACACCATGGACTTAGTTCAATGTCGCTATCATTTCTCTTCATAAGACAGCACCACCCGCCTTTCAGTCTCCTGTTGTATGTTGGCTGTTCTGCAGTCAGGAGCCACCACTGTATAGAAGATAGGCAGAGTCTCCCAACACATAATATCCCATGTTCACCCCACCAACATGTTTTTGAAATACAAATGAAATGAGGTACAATATACAGAATTAATTTCATGAAACAAAAACAAAAAGCAAAGGCATGAGCACCATGTTGTTAAAAACAAGTTAGAATTTAGAAAAGCAGAAGACGGGAAAAGTTCAGGCTTCATTTCTTGGCATATTTAATAATAATAAGTGATAAAAAAAAACACTTCTTAAAATTATTAAGAAAACCAGAGAAGGAAGGTTTGCAGTTCCTCCATTTTGCACAATGGATATGATATTTACCCAACAGTATGATAGTGTAAATAGAGTCTGAAAGCCCAAATGGTTGGTCTGCAAAGATTGCAAGGTTGGTAAGCAATTTCCCCCTGGGATCAATAAAGTATTTCTGATTCTGATTCTGATTCTGGATGGTGTGGAAAACACAAATAGAAAGCACACATTAGATTATGAACTACACCTCATCCCATTCACAAACACATCAGAACTGATTGACACATTCTTTGACATGAGTGTGAAGGGGAGACACGCTCACATGCACACAAATGCACAGACACCGGGAAAAAGGCAGACAAAGACTCATATGGGAAAGTCCAGAAAAATGGATGATAACAATACACAAAATACTCATTAATCATTTACATTCTCAGGTGCTCGTCCAATCAACATAACAAGGCTCTCCGACTCCTTACTTGTGTGAAGATTTGTAACAGTATTGGCTACAAAGTTCAATATCGGCAACAATCTCTAGTTTTATACTTTGTATAAAAAAAAAAACATAAGTCCAGTATTATAGAATGAAACCAAAACCTGTTTTCAGTACGCATTCTGTACTGTACAGGAGACACGGCATGGAAGAGATTGATTGACAATGGTCTACAGCCAATCAGGACACAGAACACAATGCGCTGTAAAAAAAAAAAAAAAAAAGCAAAATTGCACAAAAAAAATCAGCGAAACTGCGGTAACCGCGTTATAGCTGTACTTTTTAGTGCATTTTATTTATTTTAACAGCACATTGTGCGATTGGCTGTAGACCATTGTCAATCAATCTCCTCCGTGCCGTGTCTCCTGTACAGTACAGAATGCCTTCATCTTTTTTTTTTACGAAGGTTTGAACTTTGAGTGTTCAAGAGAGAAAAGTGTGAAAATGTTCATGCCAGTCTGGGAAAATTGTATAAAGTGTGTAGTGAGGGGTTTCACAGCCTTAAAACATCTATAACAATTGTAAAAAAAAAATAAAGCTGACTTTGCGGATTTTGACTATTGTGGGTTATTTTTAGAACAAAACTTTCATATGTTCTGAAAATGGAGTCCATTCGTATAACCCAAAGCAGCTGGAAATCACTGTGCACTGTTCACCGTCTCCTACGGAGGGTGTACATGTTCTTCAGGCCTTGGGTAGCTCGCCATCTGAACAAGAGACCTGGCCAATATGAATTAACATCATATCCTAATGTTAGCTTATCAAAACAAATGCTAACAGCAATATTATTTCCACATAATTCAGTTTTAATATTTCAATGGTAATTGCAGTACAAAACCCCCAAGCCTGAACCCCCAAGCAAGATTCAGGCTCTCTGTTTCTGTAAAGAGACAATGTTGATTTTAAAAGGTGCTATATAAATAAAACGGAACTATATTGAATTGAATCATAGGGGCTGGCACTGAATAATTTCTAAAAGGCACCACGGTGATACAGAAAAACCCAGCAGAGCAGAAATGCTCCCATGACCTACACTTTTGGCGGCCTTCTTGTCCATCTTACTGAGGGTTCCTCCAGATTTTGTGTTGTGGTCTCTGTGCAACAATACAAAATCTTCAGGTTGGTAAACAACATCACAACTGCTGTTATATAAAAAGAAAAAGTAGGTCCTAAAGCAGCAGAACTTCAACAAAACATGGTTTAATCCTGCAATTATGATAGCAACGAAGGGAGATACTCAAGTTCACCGGAACCATAAGCACAACAACGTGAACAGTAATTTCAGTTCTGTATGTCAGAGGCTGGACACTGCGTAGTATCTGTCAACAGCAGTGCAGCACTGGTTCAGAATAGTGGGGTTTTTTTCACTTCACTTCAGCACCAGTTCTTCACATTACCTGACATAGCAAGACACCAGCCTCATAGCCATAGTTATTCCTCGCCGAAAATTGTACTTACCTTTTTTTTTTTCTCCTTGTCTCAGGTCTCCCAGCCATGAAGCACAGCAGCTCCTCTCATTGCCTAGCAATGGCATTCAAACTATTGTTCTTCACCCTCTTTCTTCTTCTTCTTCTTCTTCTGTACGTTTTTGGTGCAGCGTATCTTCAGCATACACTGACCGATTTCAGCCATTCAACTATCAAAAAGTCCATCTCACAGAGGACATTCCAGGTTGACTTTTGAATTTTTCAACTATTTATAGTTTTTCAAATACTAAGCAATTTCGGTGTCAATTTAAACATGGAAGTCTATGAGAGAGCCCTTCAACGAGGGTCATCTGCCAAATGTATCTCCTCCTACAAATCCAGATTTGTCATTTTAGTCTTAAAACGCTCATTAGATGCTGCTCTATCAATCTTGCCCTGTATTAATGCCATCCCGTCCTCCATTCTTTCCAACATGGAACAGCTGAGTAGACATTACATTATCGGCTCGTGTCAAATCAGAAACAAGAAGTGTTGCCTAGGGATGTCCCGATCAGGTTTTTTTGCCCTCGAGTCCGAGTCCAAGTCATTTGATTTTGCATATCTGCCGATACCGAGTCCCGATCCGATCCTAGCAGCAAAACGTGTGTGTGTGGCGCACGCTAGGAGATTTGACACACGCAGCCGCTCATCGAGGTCTCGAACCAGGACCTCTCGCGCCAAAAGCGACTGTCATACCCCTACACTACAGAACACAGAGCCACCTTGCACAGAAGGCGTTAACTTTGAGAGTCCTGATAAATATATTTTCGAGTCCTGATCGGGAGGTAATGTCCGATTCCGATCGAGTCTGAAATCACGTAATCGGGCCTGATTTCCGATCACGTGATCGGATCGGGACATCCCTAGTGTTGTCCCCACCTTTTTCCATAATCTTTCATGTCATTGTATTTTGACCTTCAGGGCCACCATAATGCTGCCCCATCAAATAAATCATCAGCCTGGATTAGCATGCATCCCATCTCCTATAGATTTCAATAGAACAGTCAGTCAGTTCCTACAGTGACTTCTTTTAAGCCCATTCTTGTGTATTTGTGCTAAACTGTAACTGTGTTTGTAGCTTTTTTTAATATCCAGAGTAGTTTAAAAAGTTTCAAAATCAGATCTTCAGTGTTTGTTTACCTGACAGCTCACTTGTCTTGATAATTATGTCTCTGGATAGAGCATCAATTAGAGGTGTGAATGCAATGGTGTGGTAGGGAGTCCCTGCGCTGGCTTTGTCACCAAACAGCACACACACACTTACACACTCACCTGGATCATCACACCTCTTCAACATGGGGCCTTACTGGTCTCTATCAATAACAAACACAGCAACAAAACAAGCGTATTATCACATAATTGTGTAAGTAAAAACATAATACTCCCACCGAGTCCAATTTAAACAGAATATTTCCTGTTTATTTACTAAACAACAAACCCAAAGGTGCGACATGGTTTAGACTGTAAGGATCACTTTTAGTTACATCATGCCGACTGGACAAAAAACACAAATGATACTTTACTTTATGATCTACATCTGTAGATCTGTGGAGCTGGACTTTAAGACATTGTGTTCCTTCCCCAAAGTGGCTTCTTCAGCTCTGAAGTGATGGAAAAAGTCAACAACGTTTTTGATTTGAACATGACCCGAATGGCTTACGGTACAGCTGCAGGATTATAACAAGGAAATCATGCAGAATCCAACACTTTCACAGTCAGATAAGGAAGTCAAGGGGTGAATTATTATCACCCAACAAACTGTTATACCTATATATATATATATATATATATATATATATATATATATATATATATATATATATATATTATATTTATAATATTATACATGCTGTTAATGGAAATGGCCTGTTGCCTGTTTCATTGTTGACATATAGAAAGAATTACAGAAAGTGTTAGATGCTTTTTAAAAGGATTTGGTTTGTGGACTGATCCTTATCCTGCAGGCATTATGATGTGTGTGATTTGTTTAGTTTGATGATGAACACATTTGTTGTGTTGTAAAGACAAGAGCGTATATTACTTATTCTAAAACATTGATTTAGGAAGCCACATGTTAAAGGATTTAAAACAGCTAAATTATTATTTTCTTTATTGTAATTACCAACATAAATCATCCTTACATTGAGTCTAATCTGGTCAGGATGGCTGGTAATGATATAACAATGACCAAATAATACATGTATGTCTTAAACATAGTGTGTAGGGCTGGTAGTTATCGGTACAGTCGACATGGCCTCAGCCACAGGTAGAACAGGTATCATAGGGCCGATAAAATCGTAACTTTTAGCATATCTATGTATATATATATATATATATATATATATATATATATATATATATATATATATATATATATATATATATATACGTAGATATAGATATCCACTATTATATAATCAATGTTTCTCCTCTCTCTCTCTCCTTCGTCCTCTCTGTCCTGTCTCCCTCTTCTTCTCCTCTCTCTCCTTCATCCTCTCTGTCCTGTCTCCCTCTTCTCCTCTCTCTCTCTCTCCTTCATCCTTTTTTTCAATTGCTTACACACTAAAATTAAAGCGATGCCACAATGAACAAAACCTAACACTCAAGGAGCAAAACACTGGCTTAGATTTGCACAAGGGGAAACATCAATGGCCACAGGGCTATTGTCAATGTACCAGGGCAGCGTGGGGGTAACATTACCCTTTGTGCTGCAATTACAAAGAATGGGGTCCTCCACCGCCAACTTGGGTCCTTACAACACTGACCTCATTCTTACATTTTTAGACAGATTACAAAATATCATCACTGCAGCATAACAAAGGGACCAGATGCAATACATTGTCGTCTGGGACAATGTAGCTTTCCATCGTACCGCTCCGGTCCAAAACTGGTTTCATTAACACCCACAATTTACAGTTCAATACCTTCCATCATACTTCCCCTTCCTAAACCCCATTAAGGAGTTCTTTTCAGCATGGCGGTGGAAGGTTCATGTTCTTTAACAATATCTCAAAAAAGAGAAAAAAAAATCAAACCCAGACTGCATCATTAGAAAGGCAGAAATGTTCCAAGTGTTTAAGATCGAACACAGCAGTGTGTCAGTGGTTCAAACAGAATCTGATGTATGAACCATTGTATTGCTTGTATTGCTACTGCTAGCCTAGCCGGACCTATTGATTTGAATGGGCCGGTTAGCATGGGCTTTTAAGCTTTGTTTCTCAAATAATGCAAACTTAAATGAAGTGTCCATAACTCTAATAATGTCCTGTTACTCTTTGAATGTTTGCATACAACTTGACAGAAACTTTGTCAATGCAAATTGATTGAATTTGTTGTCTCCCTCTTCTTCTCCTCTCTCTCTCCTTCATCCTCTCTGTCCTGTCTCCCTCTTCTTCTCCTCTCTCTCTCTCCTTCATCCTCTCTGTCCTGTCTCCCTCTTCTTCTCCTCTCTCTCTCTCCTTCATCCTCTCTGTCCTGTCTCCCTCTTCTTCTCCTCTCTCTCTCTCCATCATCCTCTCTGTCCTGTCTCCCTCTTCTACTCCTCTCTGTCCTTCATCCTCTCTGTCCTGTCTCCCTCTTCTTCTCCTCTCTCTCCTTCATCCTCTCTGTCCTGTCTCCCTCTTCTTCTCCTCTCTCTCTCCTTCATCCTCTCTGTCCTGTCTCCCTCTTATTCTCCTCTCTCTCTCCTTCATCCTCTCTGTCCTGTCTCCCTCTTCTACTCTCTCTCCTTCATCCTCTCTGTCCTGTCTCCTTCTTCTTCTCCTCTCTCTCTCTCCTTCTTCCTCTCTGTCCTGTCTCCCTCTTCTTCTCCCCTCTCTCCTTCATCCTCTCTGTCCTGTCTCCCTCTTCTTCTCCTCTCTCTCTCCTTCATCCTCTCTGTCCTGTCTCCCTCTTCTTCTCCTCTCTCTTCTTCATCCTCTCTGTCCTGTCTCCTTCTTCTTCTCCTCTCTCTCCTTCATCCTCTCTGTCCTGTCTCCCTCTTCTTCTCCTCTCTGTCCTTCATCCTCTCTGTCCTGTCTCCCTCTTCTTCTCCTCTCTCCCTCCTTCATCCTCTCTGTCCCGTCTCCCTCTTCTTCTCCTCTCTCTCTCCTTCATCCTCTCTGTCCTGTCTCCCTCCTTCATCCTCTCTGTCCTGTCTCCCTCTCTCTCTCTCTCTCTCTCTCCTTCATCCTCTCTGTCCTGTCTCCCTCTTCTTCTCCTCTCTCTCTCTCCTTCATCCTCTCTGTCCTGTCTCCCTCTTCTTCTCCTCCTCTCTCTCCTTCATCCTCTCTGTCCTGTCTCCCTCTTCTTCTCCTCTCTCCTTCATCCTCTCTGTCCTGTCTCCCTCTTCTTCTCCTCTCTGTCCTGTCTCCCTCTTCTTCTCCTCCTGTCTCCCTCTTCTTCTCCTGTCTCTCTCCTTCATCCTCTGTCCTGTCTCCCTCTTCTTCTCCTCTCTCTCTCTCCTTCATCCTCTCTGTCCTGTCTCCCTCTTCTTCTCCTCCTCTCTCTCCTTCATCCTCTCTGTCCTGTCTCCCTCTTCTTCTCCTCTCTCCTTCATCCTCTCTGTCCTGTCTCCCTCTTCTTCTCCTCTCTGTCCTGTCTCCCTCTTCTTCTCCTCCTGTCTCCCTCTTCTTCTCCTGTCTCTCTCCTTCATCCTCTGTCCTGTCTCCCTCTTCTTCTCCTCTCTCTCTATCTCCTTCATCCTCTCTGTCCTGTCTCCCTCTTCTTCACCTCTCTCTCTCTCTCCTTCATCCTCTCTGTCCTGTCTCCCTCTTCTTCTCCTCTCTCTCCTTCATCCTCTCTGTCCTGTCTCCCTCTTCTTCTCCTCTCTCTCCTTCATCCTCTCTGTCCTGTCTCCCTCTTCTTCTCCTCCTGTCTCCCTCTTCTTCTCTTCTCCTCTCTCCTTCATCCTCTCTGTCCTGTCTCCCTCTTCTTCTCCTCTCTCCTTCATCCTCTCTGTCCTGTCTCCCTCTTCTTCTCCTCTCTCTCCTTCATCCTCTCTGTCCTATCTCCCTCTTCTTCTCCTCTCTCTCCTTCATCCTCTCTGTCCTGTCTCCCTCTTCTTCTCCTCTCTCTCTCTCCTTCATCCTCTCTGTCCTATCTCCCTCTTCTTCTCCTCTCTCTCCTTCATCCTCTCTGTCCTATCTCCCTCTTCTTCTCCTCTCTCTCCTTCATCCTCTCTGTCCTGTCTCCCTCTTCTTCTCCTCTCTCTCTCTCCTTCATCCTCTCTGTCCTGTCTCCCTCTTCTTCACCTCTCTCTCTCTCTCCTTCATCCTCTCTGTCCTGTCTCCCTCTTCTTCTCCTCTCTCTCCTTCATCCTCTCTGTCCTGTCTCCCTCTTCTTCTCCTCTCTCTCCTTCATCCTCTCTGTCCTGTCTCCCTCTTCTTCTCCTCCTGTCTCCCTCTTCTTCTCTTCTCCTCTCTCCTTCATCCTCTCTGTCCTGTCTCCCTCTTCTTCTCCTCTCTCCTTCATCCTCTCTGTCCTGTCTCCCTCTTCTTCTCCTCTCTCTCCTTCATCCTCTCTGTCCTATCTCCCTCTTCTTCTCCTCTCTCTCCTTCATCCTCTCTGTCCTGTCTCCCTCTTCTTCTCCTCTCTCTCTCTCCTTCATCCTCTCTGTCCTATCTCCCTCTTCTTCTCCTCTCTCTCCTTCATCCTCTCTGTCCTGTCTCCCTCTTCTTCTCCTCTCTCTCTCTCCTTCATCCTCTCTGTCCTGTCTCCCTCTTCTTCTCCTCTCTCTCCTTCATCCTCTCTGTCCTGTCTCCCTCTTCTTCTCCTCTCTCTCTCTCCTTCATCCTCTCTGTCCTGTCTCCCTCTTCTTCTCCTCCTCTCCCTGGCCGACTGTCAGCAAGAAATTTCTCCCTAATGAGCCGGGTCCTGTTCAAGGTTTCTTGAACAGGTTTCTTGAAAATAGCCCTGTGGCCAATGATGTTTCTTCCTCTTCTTCTCACTGTTGGCAGGTTAGAGTTTTTTTCAATTGCTTACACACTAAAATTAAAACGATGCCACAATGAACAAAACCTAACACTCAAGGAGCAAAACACTGGCTTAGATTTGCACAAGGGGAAACATCAATGGCCACAGGGCTATTGTCAATGTACCAGGGCAGCGTGGGGGTAACATTACCCTTTGTGCTGCAATTACAAAGAATGGGGTCCTCCACCGCCAACTTGGGTCCTTACAACACTGACCTCATTCTTACATTTTTAGACAGATTACAAAATATCATCACTGCAGCATAACAAAGGGACCAGATGCAATACATTGTCGTCTGGGACAATGTAGCTTTCCATCGTACCGCTCCGGTCCAAAACTGGTTTCATTAACACCCACAATTTACAGTTCAATACCTTCCATCATACTTCCCCTTCCTAAACCCCATTAAGGAGTTCTTTTCAGCATGGCGGTGGAAGGTTCATGTTCTTTAACAATATCTCAAAAAAGAGAAAAAAAATCAAACCCAGACTGCATCATTAGAAAGGCAGAAATGTTCCAAGTGTTTAAGATCGAACACAGCAGTGTGTCAGTGGTTCAAACAGAATCTGATGTATGAACCATTGTATTGCTTGTATTGCTACTGCTAGCCTAGCCGGACCTATTGATTTGAATGGGCCGGTTAGCATGGGCTTTTAAGCTTTGTTTCTCAAATAATGCAAACTTAAATGAAGTGTCCATAACTCTAATAATGTCCTGTTACTCTTTGAATGTTTGCATACAACTTGACAGAAACTTTGTCAATGCAAATTGATTGAATTTGTTGTCTCCCTCTTCTTCTCCTCTCTCTCTCCTTCATCCTCTCTGTCCTGTCTCCCTCTTCTTCTCCTCTCTCTCTCTCCTTCATCCTCTCTGTCCTGTCTCCCTCTTCTTCTCCTCTCTCTCTCTCCTTCATCCTCTCTGTCCTGTCTCCCTCTTCTTCTCCTCTCTCTCTCTCCTTCATCCTCTCTGTCCTGTCTCCCTCTTCTTCTCCTCTCTCTCTCTCCATCATCCTCTCTGTCCTGTCTCCCTCTTCTACTCCTCTCTGTCCTTCATCCTCTCTGTCCTGTCTCCCTCTTCTTCTCCTCTCTCTCCTTCATCCTCTCTGTCCTGTCTCCCTCTTCTTCTCCTCTCTCTCTCCTTCATCCTCTCTGTCCTGTCTCCCTCTTCTTCTCCTCTCTCTCTCCTTCATCCTCTCTGTCCTGTCTCCCTCTTCTACTCTCTCTCCTTCATCCTCTCTGTCCTGTCTCCTTCTTCTTCTCCTCTCTCTCTCTCCTTCTTCCTCTCTGTCCTGTCTCCCTCTTCTTCTCCCCTCTCTCCTTCATCCTCTCTGTCCTGTCTCCCTCTTCTTCTCCTCTCTCTCTCCTTCATCCTCTCTGTCCTGTCTCCCTCTTCTTCTCCTCTCTCTTCTTCATCCTCTCTGTCCTGTCTCCTTCTTCTTCTCCTCTCTCTCCTTCATCCTCTCTGTCCTGTCTCCCTCTTCTTCTCCTCTCTGTCCTTCATCCTCTCTGTCCTGTCTCCCTCTTCTTCTCCTCTCTCTCTCCTTCATCCTCTCTGTCCCGTCTCCCTCTTCTTCTCCTCTCTCTCTCCTTCATCCTCTCTGTCCTGTCTCCCTCCTTCATCCTCTCTGTCCTGTCTCCCTCTCTCTCTCTCTCTCTCTCTCCTTCATCCTCTCTGTCCTGTCTCCCTCTTCTTCTCCTCTCTCTCTCTCCTTCATCCTCTCTGTCCTGTCTCCCTCTTCTTCTCCTCCTCTCTCTCCTTCATCCTCTCTGTCCTGTCTCCCTCTTCTTCTCCTCTCTCCTTCATCCTCTCTGTCCTGTCTCCCTCTTCTTCTCCTCTCTGTCCTGTCTCCCTCTTCTTCTCCTCCTGTCTCCCTCTTCTTCTCCTGTCTCTCTCCTTCATCCTCTGTCCTGTCTCCCTCTTCTTCTCCTCTCTCTCTCTCCTTCATCCTCTCTGTCCTGTCTCCCTCTTCTTCTCCTCCTCTCTCTCCTTCATCCTCTCTGTCCTGTCTCCCTCTTCTTCTCCTCTCTCCTTCATCCTCTCTGTCCTGTCTCCCTCTTCTTCTCCTCTCTGTCCTGTCTCCCTCTTCTTCTCCTCCTGTCTCCCTCTTCTTCTCCTGTCTCTCTCCTTCATCCTCTGTCCTGTCTCCCTCTTCTTCTCCTCTCTCTCTATCTCCTTCATCCTCTCTGTCCTGTCTCCCTCTTCTTCACCTCTCTCTCTCTCTCCTTCATCCTCTCTGTCCTGTCTCCCTCTTCTTCTCCTCTCTCTCCTTCATCCTCTCTGTCCTGTCTCCCTCTTCTTCTCCTCTCTCTCCTTCATCCTCTCTGTCCTGTCTCCCTCTTCTTCTCCTCCTGTCTCCCTCTTCTTCTCTTCTCCTCTCTCCTTCATCCTCTCTGTCCTGTCTCCCTCTTCTTCTCCTCTCTCCTTCATCCTCTCTGTCCTGTCTCCCTCTTCTTCTCCTCTCTCTCCTTCATCCTCTCTGTCCTATCTCCCTCTTCTTCTCCTCTCTCTCCTTCATCCTCTCTGTCCTGTCTCCCTCTTCTTCTCCTCTCTCTCTCTCCTTCATCCTCTCTGTCCTATCTCCCTCTTCTTCTCCTCTCTCTCCTTCATCCTCTCTGTCCTGTCTCCCTCTTCTTCTCCTCTCTCTCTCTCCTTCATCCTCTCTGTCCTGTCTCCCTCTTCTTCTCCTCCTCTCCCTGGCCGACTGTCAGCAAGAAATTTCTCCCTAATGAGCCGGGTCCTGTTCAAGGTTTCTTGAACAGGTTTCTTGAAAATAGCCCTGTGGCCAATGATGTTTCTTCCTCTTCTTCTCACTGTTGGCAGGTTAGAGTTTTTTTCAATTGCTTACACACTAAAATTAAAACGATGCCACAATGAACAAAACCTAACACTCAAGGAGCAAAACACTGGCTTAGATTTGCACAAGGGGAAACATCAATGGCCACAGGGCTATTGTCAATGTACCAGGGCAGCGTGGGGGTAACATTACCCTTTGTGCTGCAATTACAAAGAATGGGGTCCTCCACCGCCAACTTGGGTCCTTACAACACTGACCTCATTCTTACATTTTTAGACAGATTACAAAATATCATCACTGCAGCATAACAAAGGGACCAGATGCAATACATTGTCGTCTGGGACAATGTAGCTTTCCATCGTACCGCTCCGGTCCAAAACTGGTTTCATTAACACCCACAATTTACAGTTCAATACCTTCCATCATACTTCCCCTTCCTAAACCCCATTAAGGAGTTCTTTTCAGCATGGCGGTGGAAGGTTCATGTTCTTTAACAATATCTCAAAAAAGAGAAAAAAAATCAAACCCAGACTGCATCATTAGAAAGGCAGAAATGTTCCAAGTGTTTAAGATCGAACACAGCAGTGTGTCAGTGGTTCAAACAGAATCTGATGTATGAACCATTGTATTGCTTGTATTGCTACTGCTAGCCTAGCCGGACCTATTGATTTGAATGGGCCGGTTAGCATGGGCTTTTAAGCTTTGTTTCTCAAATAATGCAAACTTAAATGAAGTGTCCATAACTCTAATAATGTCCTGTTACTCTTTGAATGTTTGCATACAACTTGACAGAAACTTTGTCAATGCAAATTGATTGAATTTGTTGTCCTATATTAGCACTGTGCATTAGAGTATTGTTTTAATGACTTGTAAAATAATATAGTTCAATATTATCAAATATACATATTATATCAATATACACTGATGCACACTGACAGTTTTGTTAATGTATATTGATTAATATTGTATGTGGTCTATTTTGACATTATATTTATTGATGTACATTGATGGATGTTACATTGATATTGAATTGGGAAATGTATTTAATGCAGCTGGTAATTACTGTTATTTGTGTGCACACTAACTGAAGCCCGGGCCCTGTGTCTCATCCAGGCCAGGTTTTGATGGCGATTTATCTCAATTCAAGATGGGAAAAGACTTTTCCACCTCAAGCCTGAGGAGTCCCCTTTCCAATAGGCTCGTAGAAAGCTCCTGTAGCCTACACAAACGTTTGCCCCCCTGCATTACTTCTGCCACGTCCCTCTCCACACAGACAACTTCCACACTGCTCCTTTTGGGCAGCTGTGTGGCATATGGACATTGGAAGAATTTGGGAAGTTGAATGAATAACATTTAAGGCACAATCATGTCGATTGTAACCATGTAATGTTGAAATTGATAACTACTTGAAATTTCCATCCATTCAATCCATTCGGACTCTTTGTTTCATGTCTGTTGTTTGTTGTTTGTCTGCAAAGTCCATAATATAAGGTACCATCAAAACACAAACCTTATGTCTCTGTTTCTCCCTCCAGTAGATGTTTCCTAACTTCTGATACTAGCCTGGGCTGTCAATAATAACTAGCATATTTGCTACACATCCATGATAAAATATATATTTTTTTTTATATTTTAAAAAATAACATTGATTATTACAAACAAGATGATATGACACATTCAGTAGCGTGTACACACAGTGCAGCCTATAGGATGATGAAGCATCTGATGCTGAGGTGTTGGTATGAAATTTTGGTTAGGGCCCCTGTTGTTACCTCTTTAATTTGCTACCTTGATACCATGTTACCATGTTACCTAGTTACCTTAGTGTCTCCATTAGTCCACGTTTTTGTTTTTTTTTTAGTTTATGCTAGAGTCAAGTTTATGTCAAATGCCTTTTCTGTTACATGGCTTTGGCTGCTCAATATAAACCCTTCTGGGTAGGGATGCCCCGATGCGATCACATGATCTGAAATCGGGCCCGATTACGTAGTTTCAGACTCCATCGGAATCGGACGTTACCTCCCGATCAGGACTCGGATATATATTTATTAGGGCTGTCAAAGTTAATGCCTCCTGTCCAGCATGCCTCTTTAGCATGTAGTGTAGGGGTATGGTCTTTGGTTAGAGAGGTCCTGGGTTTGATGACCCATGGGCAGTTTGGTGAGGTAGCACACATGTGGAAATGTGCAACCGATGTGGCTGTGATGAACAGTCAGCGTGCTCATTAGGTGCTGTGGACACACACACCGGTTTGCTTGCAATAACAGGCAAAACATTGTAGTAACCCCGCAACGGCACAGGACAGCACAGCCAACATAGCACAAATGAGCCCAACAAGTGACTTGCTACTTGCCTTTGTAGAGAACCCTAAAAGTATCGGATCGGTACTCGGTATCGGCAGATACTCCAAATCAAACAACTCGGACTCGAGGGCAAAAAAACCAGATCACATCCCTACTTTTGGGAACATTGCCTCTCTGCCTTCATCGGAGTCCTCTCCTTCACCAAACCCTGACACTCCACCATCTGCTCTGGTGACTTTCAGCACTGTTCTCCTTACCCCGTTTCTGGAACTCCGCCCCCTACCTGCGCTTGTGTCCTTCCTCAAATCCCTGACATTATCAGTATTTCATTCATTGAGATCTAGCGTGTTTTATTATTTATTTTATTTTTTTAGCAGTGTACTTTTAAAAACTTGAAACTGAGTAAACTAAGTGTCCAGCTGAATGACTAGATGAGCTAAAAAAAACCCAGAAGATCCCTCAGGACAACATCCACCACCTTCAGGAGCATGCCCAGGTGTTGTAGGGAGGTCATACAGGCACATGGAGGCCACATGGCACAGGTGATTTTATTTTATTTTATTTTATTTTATTTTATTTTATTTTATTTTATTTTATTTTATTTTATTTTATTTTGTTTAGTTTAGTTTACTCACTCCTAAAATTGTTTCATATTTTAATGTAGCTTGTTATTTGCAAACATTATTTGCAAACATTATTTTTTATTTGGTGATTGTTGTTGAAATTATTGATGAAAATATCCATTCAGATAGTTTATTAGTTAAGTTAGTCAGTTAACTTTTGGGTTGTTGACATTTTATTTGTTTGACATTTACAAATTTTGTCTATAATTTATATTTTAAAGTCAGCTGTTCTTTTATTTTATTTTATTTTTTGAAGGCAGAGGCTTCCATTTATCAGGTACACATGAGGAAAGAATTCCACATTTGTCAGGTTAAGGGGTGTAGGTATACAAATGTGTACGGAGAGTGCCCTCTGCAGGTTGAAACCTTGTAACTGTAGCTAATTTTCCCAGTTATATTAGGTACAAGCTGACATCATAAACCATTCAGCCACAGAAAAACAGAACAGAACAAGAGGTGAAGTTGCTCTTTAATTTTTCTAAAATCAGCTTGCATAAAAACAGTATAGGAAGTGTACACACTCTACTACTCCAGAAGGTGGCACTAATGTGCCAATAATCTGTGGGTCATCTACACTCATCATAAAAATAAAGGGAACACGTAACAGGTGGAAATGAGAGGCAGTTATCAAGACAGCCCCTATAAAATCTGCCTGATGTTTGCTCACTTTTGCATTTTGTCAGTGCTCTCACCCCTAGAGGGAGCATGAGGCGGTGTCTACAACCCACAAGCTGCTCAGGTAGTGCAGCTCATCCAGGATGGCACATCAATGAGAGCTGTGGCAAGAAGGTTTGCTGTGTCTGTCAGCACAGTGTCCAGAGCATGGAGGAGAAAGCAGGAGACAGGCCAGTACACCAGGAGACGTGGAGGGGGCCGCAGGAGGGCAACAACCCAGCAGCAGGACCGCTACCTCCTCCTTTGTGCAAGGAGGAGCAGGAGGAGCACTGCCAGAGCTCTACAACATGACCTCCAGCAGGCCACTGATATGCATATTTCTGCTCACACTGTCACCGGTTTGGTGGTGGGTCAGTAATGGTGTGGTGAGGCATTTCGTTGGAGGGCCGCACAGCCCTCCATGTACTAGCCAGAGGTACCCTGACTGCCATTAGGTACTAGGATGAGATCCTCAGACCCATTGTGAGACCATGGCTGTATTTGAAATCACTCCCTAATCACTATTCACTTTGGCCCTATATAGAGCCGTTGCCATTTTGTAGTGCTGTCCGAAATCTTAGTGAGAAATTATAGACCCCATATAGGGCCCTCAATGTATCCCACAATGCATCTTGAAAAGTAATGTCCATCCATATGGGAAGTAGGGAGTGAGTAATTTCGAACACAGCCCATATGCGGGTGCAGTGGGCCCTGGGTTCCTTCTGATGCATGACAATGCTAGGCCTCATGTGGCTGAAGTGTGCCGGCTGTGCCGAACTGGTCATACAGGCACGTGGAGGCCACACACACCACTGAGCATCATTCTGACTTGTCTTGAGGAACTTCCACTCAAGCTGGATTAGCCTGTGATGTGATTTTCCACTTTTATTTTGAGGATGGTTCCAAATCCAGACCTCCATGGGTTAACAATTTTGATTTACATCGATCATTTTTACGTTGTTTTGTCCTCAATGTATTCCACTATGTAATGAAAGAAGATTTTCAACTGGAACATTTCATTCATTGAGATCTAGGAGGTGTTATTTTATTACAGCTGATGGATAACTGTACTAATATTCTAATGATAAAGCTTTGATTGGTTATATGTAGTTACATGTACACATTTGGATTGATTTTTTTTCCTTTTTATTTACATTTACAGGTTTGACATCACAGTTAAAAAATAAATAAATAAAAATAAATGACAAGCAAAGACAAGTAAATGTCACAATAATTATTTATTAAGCATACACATTATAATAATATAAATATAAAATATGCTATTTTTGTTTTGTTTTGTTTTTTTCAAAATCGGTGAGACATCATTATATCTGTGTTGAGACAGACAGACCATACAAACAGGTTATTTTATTTTATATTCTACCAAAATCTGCCGAAACTTCTACGCAGCTGTAACAAACTCGGCCAACGACGCGTGCCGTCCTAAAATTCAGGAGCCTGTATGCGGAAGGCCCACTTACAGAGAAAGAGAGAGCACAATAACCTACTGTATACTTCTTTATATATATATATATATATATATATATATATATGTATGTATATACATATATATATTTCTTACTGTAGTCCAACAATGGCAATTAGCAGCATGATAACGCACCACTCATTTTATTTTCTTAATTCCGAGAAACTGCAAAAAAATGTTAGGTAAAAAAAAAAAAATGAAACAAACATCGAACATACTGATGGATCATCGTCACTGTACTAAGAGAAAAAACTCGTTCACAGTGAAACAATCAGAGAGAGAGAGAATTCAAACAATCAAATTTAAGATCGGAGTGATGATGAAGATCAGGATCGATTCACCGTCAGCTCAGCCAGCTCATGAAAAGTGAATGACATCAAATTCTTTTGACACGTCCGCCAGAATATAATGAAATCCGGGCCACCACAAAGGTGCAGCTAAAACTGAAGCTAAAGGTGAACTGATCCCTCCCCCTCCCCCCAAAAAAGCTATCAATGACAATAAATAACAAATAGTTTGATTTTTTTTTCAGTTTTTTTTTTTTTTTTTTTTACATTTTTCTTTTTCAAAGTTTGGTTGACATGCTGAATCCTTTCGTGTTTTGCAGGTTTTTGTTGGTGGTCGATCAAAAGGAAAAGTACTGGGCGAACAGCTCCTGGCGCTGAGCATCTGGGGAGTCCATGGTGGAGTCCTTTGTTTCAGGAGGGCTTCGGTGGGGGTGGGGTGGAGGGGCGACAACCAGCACAACACAACAAGTTAAACACACAAATCAATTTCACTCATGTCTGAAACATGGCTGCCTCGACAGTCAGTACAATGTGAAGCACACATATGTGTTTTGTTTATAGTGACACCTGTGGCTATGAAGCGAACTGCAGTCTACTTAGGTGTTGATTGATGTTTTTCAGCTCATGTTTGTTGTGCTATGACTAGGAAAAACAAAAAAACACTCGGGTACTCAAAGTGCTTCATACTTCACATTAACCCCTTTTGTGCACACAAGCACACACACATTCACACACCAGTGGTGCAACGTAGGGTTAAGTGTCCTCAGCTTTCCTCAGAACTGCACCTGCTGCTATGTTTTTTTTAAATTTGACTTATTTTTCCTCATTCCTCACACCGCATGTTGTCATGTGTTAACTCTCCTTGTGCTGGTGTAACTCACTTTTCTGTCCACAAGGTGGCAGCAGAGCCTATGTGATTACAAGCATGTGTTGCAGCCCGACCATCGGCGTACTGAAAGAGGACTTCAGCATGACGAATGTCTTTCTGTAAACGTCCTACACCTCGTTATGAATATAACCAGTATTGGGTGAAAGAATTTATTCTGCATGGTGTTAACATGCAGTGTGTTCAGATATATAAGTATTCATGTTTATATGTGTTTATCGCTTAATAATGTGATGTGTTTATGTGTTTATGTGTTAGGAAATTTTATAGAAAATCAAAGTAATTTGCGGATACTGAATGTATTAATAAGTAATTTCATAGTATGTCATATAACGTTGTTTTTTGCAGTTCAGGCTGTGGCAGATGAGATCAGTTGTTTTTCTGCTCTCTGGAGAGAGCTCCGGTTGGTACGAGATGGTCATAAATTCAGACTAAGGACAGCAGCACCTTTGACCTGATAAAAGCCAGATTCTAAAGGAATGTGTTTTTCTCCTGAGTACCCAGTTTTATGGTCACCCCCAGATCGGACTCACAACCTATGAGATTTGAGGAATTGAAGTTTTACCTTATTTGGCAGTAAACACTAATGGTCTAGTTGCTGTATGAACCAGGGTCTGCAGGGGGGCGGTAGATGCCCCTGTGGGCCGGCAGGCAGGAACGCCCATGGGGTATATCAATGTGTGAATTCCATGTCCAGTTGTTGTTGCATTGTTCGTTGTTGCTGTGTGGTTGTTTGTTCTTGTTGGTTGTCCTGTTCTTGTGTTGTTCTTGTTTGGTTCTGTGTGTGCAACAACCCAGAGCTCTGCGACTCAGAATTTGCCTCATTGTTTAATAAATTATAATTTTGAGACCAGAATTTATCCGCTCCTTCCTTACAAACTAATTCAGGGGGTGATCAGAAGGAAACAAGGGGATTTTAACCCCGACAATTTGGCGCCCGAACAGGGACTCGAAGGAGTGTGGGTCAAATGACATCTTGCCTGACGGAGTGACTACTGGCTGGCCAATAATAACAAGGTAAGCAGATACCTGTTTAATCAAAATTCTGCACATTGGACAATCTAAATTAAGTAGTCACTGGGATGGGTACGGTGTTTTAGAGTTCAAATTGTAAGAGGCAGATTGTAAGTCTTAATAAGTGAAGTAAAATGAGATGAAGTAAAAGAGAAAATGAGATGAAGTAAAAGAGAAAATGAGATGAAGTAAAAGAGAAAAAGGAAAAGTGACACTGAGAGAGATATTAACCAATTAAAAATAAAAAGAATAAAAAAAGGGTTAATACAATAACGTGAATGAGCGTTATGTCATTGGGAGTGGCATCCCCCGCTATATTTGGACGCAAATATAGATAAAGCTCGGTTGAAAGCCCGTGGGATTTGATGACCCCTGAAACGACAGTGATGACCGCCTAAAGCTTAAAAAATAAAAAAAAAGGGTCACACAGAGGAAAAGTGTCACAGTGATCACAAAATAATAAAGACAAAAAAAAGGATCACGAGAAAAGAGAAAAGAGAAAAGAGAAGAAAATATATAGCCTATTGTTTAAGTTGTGTTTTATGTATTGAAAATTGTGTTTAATTGTTTTGACCTCGTGCCGTCGAGGAAAGGTGTTTACTCCATGCCGTCGGAGAAGTGAGTGTGTGTGTGTAGGCCTAAGTGTGTGTGTTGCAGGTTGAATGAGTGTCTGTGTGTGTGTGTGTGTGAAAGTGTGTTTAAGTGAAGGTGTGTGACTCTGTTGCCAGATTCACAATGAGGGATAGGAGAAGGCACATATAGAAGGTACATTTTAACATACAGCAGGTACGCAAGAAGGATTTGGTGAGTGGTAATCATGTCTACGTGGAAGACAATTGATGAACAGATGAGTAAGATGTTGAGCCATTGCTGCGGACAGGCAGGACCAGAGGGACAACAGAAGGCTGCAGCTAAGATGGAAGCAGCAGTGTGTACAGCAATGACAGAGCAGGGAGTGAAAGGAGATGATAAAAAGCCACTAAAAAGTGTGATTGCAACAGTGGAGAATAGAGTTAAACTAGAGAGAGAGAGAAAGGAGGAGATTATTAGATTATTAGTGTTAGAGACAGTTGAGTTGAAGGAGGCAGTGCAGGCTGATGAGGAGAGACGTAAGATTCTATATCAGGCATATCTGTGCTGCATAGATGATGATTGTGAGAAGCCTGGTAGTACCACTGACATCAAACAGGAAGTAGAGAGCGAGGGAACTCAGGGGGCGGAGATACCGCCTGCCTATTCACCAGCCTCTGCTGTAGCTTCTGCTTCGCCTCAGACCCCACTTCCTGGGATGTACCCCATCATGACTGTCCCTGATGGGAGGGGGCGAGCAACAGACAGATAGGAGTGAACTCTAGTCAACCTGGTGCCCAGCAGCACTGGTACAGACAGGCAACAGAGGAGGGGCTTCCCCTGTTGCTTCAGCAGGCCCAGAAAAATGACCCTGATTTACCAGGAAGTGACTCTATTGCTTGGGAGAGACATGTTGTACACCATATGAATCTACACACAGACACAGAGACCATGGAGATGAAAGGGCTGCAGACACAATTATTAAAGCTGCAGTTAGCTCAAGCTAGAAAGGAAGCAGCATATCAGAGGAAAATGAAGAAATACACCCCTGCATCACAGAGGGTGGTTCAGCCTCAGCCTGCTCCCCCACCTCAGCCACAGTCCCCAGTTGTGGGAAATCTTGATATGTATTTAACCCCATCTTGGGTCACCCGCCCCCACTATCAAGGTGGGTGGGGTCAATATCATAGAGGAAGTAACTGGAGGGGAAAAGAGGGTGGCCGTGGGGGAGGGGGGCATGGAAAGGGTGGATACAGCGGTTTGAGTGGAGGTGGCTGCTTCTATTGTGGAAAACCTGGCCACTGGGAAAGAGACTGTCACTACAAGCAGCCCCGTCAGTGACCACAAGGGGCTCCCTGGTATCCTCCCCAGGGAAATGGCTGTCAAAGATCACACCGGCATCTCACATCATTTCATCGGTTGGCTTCTTTTGGGAAACCTTTGCCATTCACAGAACTTGTGAAACTGTGTTATCAGCACCACAGACATTGTTTCATTTGCTCCAGCTCATCACCAGTGAATTTGATGGGCAGAGACTTGTTGATCAAAACTGGAACCTCCCTTATGTGCTCCCCAGATGGATTAATAGTGACTTTTCTTACTGGACAGTGGCTGATGAGAACCACTATGATACAGATGTCTTGTGAAGATATCTGCTGGATTCGTTTTTACCTGAGTCTCTTTAAGGGGGCGGTCTCCTCAGTCTATTCCAGCTGTGGAAACCCTGGATAATGTCTTTCTGACCCTATAGGCTGTCCACTGATCCCTGTAGGTTATTCTCTTCTATGACAGGTGTGAGGATCTCTTCTATCAGGAGAGGTTCTACCTCCTAATGAGAGGGACTACATTGGTCCATCACAGCAGATAAATTGTTTGTGACTGAGGAGGGAGTAGCTGCTGACGTATAGTTAACACCAGAACAGTTTTAAATGGCTCAAAATGGCAGATGATAGTGTGCCACTTGTTTGCTTAGTCATTGTACCACACATAATATTATAGAATTAAGCTCCATGGTTAGGAAATGTAAAGCTATTTCTAATGAATAGGCACAGAGGATAGGTGTTTAGAATTCTTCATCCTTTAAAGCTTATTAGGTTGCCATTCATACAGTAGAGGCATAATAAGGCTCAGGAGATGTTAGCCACACTACCACATAACATCTGGTCTTCATCATTTACTGATGTAGGTTTTGTGCCTCCTGTACTCTTGTCTCTTTCATTGTCTCAACTTCCATAATGATCTGGTTCTCCTAGATCACTTAGTTCCTTTATATCTTGATGTTTCTGAAACAGGTGGAGTTGTGAATGGTGTTCTGTTTCAGAAAAAAGAGGGTGAGACAGGTATTAATGTATTTGAGTTTTAAACCGGACAATAAACTGTTTGAATAACTATTACATTCCACAGCATGGATTCCCAGAATGGATCTCATTTTAAGAGTAGACCTGGAAAAGGTGGAGCAGACTTTAGGCCTAAAACATAGGTATGGTGCAGTGTATCACCCACAGTCACAGGGAAAAGTGGAAAGGATGAAACTACAACCTAAAACAAAAATTGGCTAAAATCTGTGCACAGACCAAATTTATATGGGTTCAAGTATTATCTATTGTATTGATGTTCTGTTAATAACGCCATATAATGTACACCCCATGAGCTTCTTACAGGTCGACAGTTTCCTGGACCAGCTGGCCGGCTGAGACTGAAGAAGTATGCAGTATGGTATTAATATAAACCATAATATAATGAATTTAAAGCTTTGGTGTTAGTATTTGTATTAAAGGAGAAAGGAGAGATGGAGAGTCCAAAAGAAGCCACACACAGCTGAGTGGGTCCTCCTGAAGGCGATAAAGAGAAAGTGGTTGGAGCCTAGGTGGACGGGACCATATCAGGTGGTAGAGAGGACATCCCATGCTGTGCGGCTGAAAGGGAAAGGAGACACCTGGTATCACTGGAGCCAGGATGGACGCTGGCCGACATTAGAAGGAGCAGGAGGAGGATAAAATAAAAGGGGCAGAATAATCCCCTGAAACCAAGAGTGTGACCAGTAGGTAGTCTACCCTACTTGGTTGAAGAGGATGAGACGGTGAATACACATACATGAGCAATCATCAGGATCAGCGTGGGACTAAGAGTGATAGGCGAAGTTAAGCGCATCACTCCAACTAAGGGTGATAGGCGAAGTTAAGCGCATCACCCCACCAGGAAACGAACCACAGTCATCAGTAAGGTCAGCTGTCGAGAGGAAGGTCTAAAGTTTCAGGAGCAGAGGTTCTAGTTCCTGTGTCAAGAAGACTCCGGCTGACAAGATGGGACTGTGGGGTAACTGGAGGGTGTTGGGAGCTTGTGTTTTCATGTCTGTAGTTAGTGTATCTTTGACTTTATTTTTGTGTGTACATAATTATTTTGTCAGTTTTCCAGGATCCAATGGTATATCAAATCCAGGGCCCAGCACACGCAGGGTGAGGAGAGCACCAGGGACAGGAGGAGATGCATGTGTGAGAAACAGGGGAGGTATAGAGTTAGACTACTATAAGGGTTCAGAGTTCTCTTTTATCTTTGATTTGTGCGCAGTAATCAACTGCGGGGGACATAATGTGTCGTGGAGACAGTATGGCGTCTATGTTTGTGGATTGGGGTGGCAGCACACAAATTGGGCACCTAAAAAAGCTAAAACCACCTCAGGCGGGCGGATCTTGTTCAGTGGGTATTTCCATATACAAAGAGATTGGAGCTGCACGCAGAATCCCATTATGTTATCAATTACTGGCCTGGACCACAACCCTTATGTTAAATCTTCCGGAGTGCCTGGCCAATGTTGGGACTCCAAACCCGACATTGTAGTCCATAAGCTCACCCCGTTCGATGTATTAGCGTTATCTACTGGTTATGAGGATGATAATATTTGGCTCGGATGGTAAAACAGGTGAGGGAGCAAAATATGTCAGATTGTGTTGCCTGTGCATCAGCGAGGCCCCACCTGTACACTGAACCTGCCCCATTATATCCAGACGATGCATGGGGATTTGATTTCAGTACAGAACTGGATGTTTTTGGATATGTTATTGGCAGAGAAAGGAGGTGTATGTGCTATGTTTGATGAAATGTGTTGTACTTTCATTCCCAATAACACTGCTCCCGACGGTAAGGTCACTAAAGCTTTAGAAGGTTTGAGAACTCTTTCCAGTACGTTGCATGAGCACTCAGGGATAGATAACCCCCTGGACGACTGGCTGATTAGGGTGCTGGGACCCTGGAAGGTGGTAGTATGGTATGTCACTAATCACTTTTTTTTGCAGCATTCTTGGGTATTTTGACTATATGTGGTTGTTGTTGTTATATTCCCTGTGTGCACTGTTTAGGTTACAGGTTAATTGTGTCAGCAATTGAAAAGCAGGATTCAGGTTTTCATTCTCCTTCATATCAGATGCCTCTGCTGGCAGCAGAGGTGCCCGTGCCAGGTGACGACGAGGAAGATTTGTTGTGAGCTCTTATAAGAGCTCAAAAGAGGGAATTATTGGGTGAAAGAATTTATTCTGCATGGTGTTAACATGCAGTGTGTTCAGATATATAAGTATTCATGTTTATATGTGTTTATCGCTTAATAATGTGATGTGTTTATGTGTTTATGTGTTAGGAAATTTTATAGAAAATCAAAGTAATTTGCGGATACTGAATGTATTAATAAGTAATTTCATAGTATGTCATATAACGTTGTTTTTTGCAGTTCAGGCTGTGGCAGATGAGATCAGTTGTTTTTCTGCTCTCTGGAGAGAGCTCCGGTTGGTACGAGATGGTCATAAATTCAGACTAAGGACAGCAGCACCTTTGACCTGATAAAAGCCAGATTCTAAAGGAATGTGTTTTTCTCCTGAGTACCCAGTTTTATGGTCACCCCCAGATCGGACTCACAACCTATGAGATTTGAGGAATTGAAGTTTTACCTTATTTGGCAGTAAACACTAATGGTCTAGTTGCTGTATGAACCAGGGTCTGCAGGGGGGCGGTAGATGCCCCTGTGGGCCGGCAGGCAGGAACGCCCATGGGGTATATCAATGTGTGAATTCCATGTCCAGTTGTTGTTGCATTGTTCGTTGTTGCTGTGTGGTTGTTTGTTCTTGTTGGTTGTCCTGTTCTTGTGTTGTTCTTGTTTGGTTCTGTGTGTGCAACAACCCAGAGCTCTGCGACTCAGAATTTGCCTCATTGTTTAATAAATTATAATTTTGAGACCAGAATTTATCCGCTCCTTCCTTACAAACTAATTCAGGGGGTGATCAGAAGGAAACAAGGGGATTTTAACCCCGACAATTGATAAAGCTGCAGTTGTTTCCTGACTCATGTTAATGACACAGAAAACATATTGTCCCCCAAAGTTTACACTAATTAGCTACTATGCATCAAAAATAAACACCCAGAGGAGCCAGTTCTGCCTCTTTAATTGGCTACTTGTAGAAAAAAAAACAGGCCCCAGGGTAATATTTATAATTCGGAGGGTTATTTTTTTGTTAAGGAGGTCAATTGCTTCCCAAAAGATTCCCTTATGTTTGCTCAGGCTAATGAATTGTGTTTATACTGTAGATAGTCCCAGTTCAGACTGATCAATGTATTAAATGTTTATGTAGGGTGTCATTTTTAAAGAGGAACATAAAACATTGACTGTAGGTTAGCTTAGTAAAAAAATGGGTTACTGACATATTAAAGTGCCATCCTGTCCTAGTGGAGACAATGACATCATCGGGTTAGTTGGTGTGGAGCTACCGAGCTAAAAGCGACACAACCAGTGAAACGTTGTCCACTTTCATACGTTGTTAATTGCGATGCTAGACTTTTGTAGAGATAATTGTGTACAGTGTGTGCAAGACCAACAAGTCCGCTCTGCTCCCTCTGGTCTACTGGCTGTCTGACTCATTCAGCTGTTAGCATTTAGGAAGGCCGGTAAGAAAAAAAACGGGTCTGTGTGCCGTTGACCTGTTAACCTGTTACCATCCCACCGCTGCTAATTCAGCTAATCGGCTGACTGAGTCAGACGCCTGTAGCAACAAGTCCGATGCTGTGCCATTGACCTGCTTTCCTTAGCAAATGCAGAACAGCTGAGTCGGTCTTATAAGAGGGGGAAAGTCAAACGCATAAAACTTGTTGATACAGCAAATGTACCACGGTGTACCTTAAAAACCATCCCAGGTGTCCCCTTTATTATTATGACACCAACAGTATTCAAATACACCTAGTGGCTGCTGAGATAAACTCCATTCATTTCGGGGATGTTATTTTCAAATCGAGGCCTTAAAAATAGACTTATGTGGTGGAAAGGGTTAATCCTGCTTTACTAAAAAGTGTTAAAATCCAGTTTGACATGAATAATCTGTAAAAAAAAAAAAAAGATCTTTGGATGCTTCTGCACACATCTCTGGAACAAGTAAGGGGAAATAAAGTACAGGAGTCGTCGTCTGGTGGAATGAAAATGCGAGAGGAGGTGCAGGGCAGGAAAATATGACGGAGAGGACATGAGAGGAAATTGGCAAAAAGATGAAACGATGAATCAAGGTCAGAGGGAAAAAAAAGGGCCAGGAGATAAGAGAGAGGATCAGAGGGAAGGAAGGGAAGTCTGTCCGTTTATGATGATGGCCTCTCTTTACACCTGCATTTAAAGGCAAATCACAGACATGGGGGATTCATGCCACTGATTGTTGGAGTCAACAACTAGTTAAAAGATCTTTCGCTGTCATGCTTTGTGTCTTATGTGCTGATTGGTTCATTGACACACAACCCTCCAATTAGCCACAATGCTACCATTAGTGACCTCTGTGTGAACAGGCGCTAATGTGGCTGGGATGTGTTTTTAAAAACACGCTGTTGACTCACCGTACCAACAAAGGACAAGATGGCGCTGTACATGTTCACTGACAGTGTTAATTAACTCTCTAGACAGATGATGCATCTTTTATATTATGCTAAATACAGTCAGTGTTTCATTTCCTCTTAACTGTCCATACTATATAGTTGATGAGAGTATAAAAAGAAAGCTGGATCATTACTTCACACAACATGAACTTCTCCCATCTTCAAGTTTCTTTGCTCAATTTGTGGCTAGCAAGTCTAACTGACATGCCAGATGTTACAAATAACCATCTGGAAAGTCCTTCTGCTCGTCCTTCTTGAAGCACACCGATGCGCCTTGATCACCTTTGTCGAGCCACAGGCACCTGTTAAGGGTGAATTATTGTGCGACCTTGTGCTCTAAGGCCCCGTTCACACTGGAGAAAGTCAGTCCAGCTAAAGTAGGATTGAATCCAGATAGTCTTTAAGCTGGATACATTCAGACCTATTTTCAAATCTGGCTATCACACACGCGTGTCCACACTCAATCCGGCTTGTTTGTTGTCCTCCAAACCACTAGGTGGCACCTTGTAAAATACAGAGTCCGTTCAGGCCACGTCAGGACCGAGTGCGTGCACGCTTCACGTTTTTTTTGTCCTGTGTCGCTCGTTCTGTTTTTTTTTCAGTTTAAAAAGCAGTGTATTCCTTTGTAGCCCTCTGGAAAATAAACTCGGGCAAAGCTGTCGTAGTTCGACGGTTGTTTACATACGGCTTTTGTACACGACCCCGACACTGTCCGCGTGAACCCGAAGTATCACGTCGCTAGCCGGATTCGCTGGCTGCATTTGCATTCAGACCTGAGCCAATCCAGCTAGATCCACCTCCAAAAGGTGGATTGAAATCAAGCTGGATATAGCCGGATTCGCAGTGTTCACACTCAAATTATCAGGATATATCCAGATACGGCCCGAATCTCGCTCTAGCCGGATTGATTTCCCCAGTGTGAACGGGGGATATCTGGATATATTCGTATCGTTTTTTGTTTTTTTTCCTGAGTCTGAACAACGAGAATCCGGATATATCGCAAATCCGTGCACGCGATCTTAGCGCGACCTGAACGGACTCTGAATTTTACGAGATGCCACCTAGCGGTTTGGAGGGCAACAAAGACACTCGGTTAATAGGTCTGAACGTATCCAGTTTAAGGGCTATCCGGATTCAATCCCACTCTAGCTGGATTGACTTACTCCACGTGTTAACGGGGCACTAATTCACACAGACTCAGGACGGCACGTAGCTATGTAAACACAGGTCATTTTCATCGCCTTAAAAATGTAACCACCATTTGATTGATGTCTGTAACTGACCAATCAGAGCAGATTATTTTGTCTGCTTGTTAAGAACAAAGAGTGCACGGCGGCATCAGAGTGGATCTATAATATCTGACCTCATACTCTTACGGCTTCACTTTGTTGTGTGTGAGAGCGTGTTGCTGCTGCTCTTAAGATTCCCATCAAACGTAATGTTATAATGTGTTGTGTGGCATTTTGTAACAAGCGTAACAAAGTGTTGGTCCCATAGTAACAGCAGGAAAAAAAACACACATGCAGCAGTATGGAGAGTAATACCCGCTCACACGCATGCTATCGACCTGAACACCAATGCTTTTTTTTACACGTTTTGCTGGCATGCAACTGCATGTTTTAATGTGAGAAGCACGTTGCATAATTCATCATCGCGCGCACACTTCATCATGAAACAAGCGCAGCATTTAAAACAGCAATGAAAGCTGCCACCAGCACCACACACAGAGAGGGGGAGGAAGGACAGGCCATGATAGCAAAAGACAATATCTACTTCATTATAAACTCATTAAGTTTATTTACAAAACCCTCTTGGAGTCAAGTTTAAAGTGCAACATGCTTAAAATTCCCATGAAGAGGAGGATGAAGAATCACAAAAATGGCACAATGCAACAATGACAACAAACAACAAAAAAGCCACATATGAACAAGTTGTATAACTTCCTGAACAGAAAAACAAAAGTGTCAGCATGCAGGACAACACGTTCAGTCATGAAAAATAAAATAGACATGCCCCTTTTTTTGCATTCCAAGGCCATTTATTGAAGCACATGGGACTTCTCTTTGTGTTTATGTTATCCCTCCATATATATAAAAATATATTTATCACATTTGTTCATCAGCATTGACTGAAACTGAGGAGCCAGGACTTGCCAAACCCCCTTTTCACCCTGACACCCAGAGGGGCCCCCAGCTATACTAAGATCATATTCCTGGATTACACAAGTGCTGGAAGACTGCATCTGTTACAGTTACATATGACTAGCTCCTATAGCTAATCCGAATATGGGCAAAGATGTTGGAGCTTGAATGCTAACTTTTGTGTACCGGGCTGTTTATTTCTTGCTTTTGAAGCCAAAGCCCCTAGTGGACAATCATGATATTACTTTTTTTTTTTACTAGACGTGTACAAAAATACGATATGTTTTTTGTCTATATTTTCCACGTCATCTTGCGAGGATGCTAGCGTTATCAATGCAATATTCTTTATTAACTCTGGGTGCAATGACCAAGCGGCAACTTCCAAGGCTAAGAAGTTAAGCCAACGCCTGTGTCGAACGAATCTGCAGTGAGTCAATCTCCCCCATACAACTCCATGTTAAAATGTCCATCTTTATGGTGAGTAACAGGCAGGTTGCACAGTGTGATTGCGAGCTGCCTGCAACCTCCGGCGTATTTGGATTAAGTAGAAGTAAATATATAAGTATACAAATAGTTTAGCCCTTTAAATAATTATTTTAAATGGCTAAAACTTCACACTTGTTTTGTTTTTGTGCTTTTAAACAGACACAAAATTTTGATTGTTCATTGCAGGTTAGTTTTAGGGTTAGCGACCTTGCTTGCTAAGCCTTAAATAGCCATAGTCATTTAAATCTATGTGAATCTGCCACCATTGTGAAGTCAAAAACTAAAAGGGGTAGGGATGAGTGCAGGTTTGACTCAGTCCAATCAAATGTAAGAACCCGCACTTTAAACCGAGGCCCTGTGATTGGATGATTAAATGACTGACATGAGCTGCCGGGGGCTAAGAAAGGTCTCACCTCATGAATTTCTTGGGTTCGGTGGGAGGGGTCGGCGGGGCAAGAGGTTTGTTGGAGTTGAGCTCAAGGTGGTGAAGGGGGGAGTTGGGGATGGGTTCTAGGCGGCTGGGCGGGGTTGGGGGTGGGGGTGGTGGTGGCTGTGGAGGCTGCCCACTCCCTTGACCCACCACGTTCAGGCTCAAACCTGCTGTCTCCCGAGCCCTGAGATTAGGAGAGCTGCCGAATCTGCTGGCTGCTGTTTTCTCATTCTTTTTCTTTTGCTACACAAGAAAACACACAAAGGAAAGGGGAGGGCATGGGGGGAGAGGGTGGGGGGTGAAAAAAAGGGGAGCAAGAAGGAGGTTTAAAAAACAAAGAAATAAAAATGAGAAGGAATGGAAAACTAGGGGAGGAATGGGGGGGGGCTTTCGGTCGAAACAGTCCAGCCGATGGGAGACAGGAAAGAGCGGCAGCTGACTTGATCATATTTAAAAAATGCTGATTGAAGCAGCAGTGAATGGATCGATCATCTGAAGACTGGCCTCACACTCAGTCTTAAAGCAACAGTCGCTCTGAGCAGAAATGAAAGTTCAGATGAGAGGAGGAGGAGGAGGAGGAAGAGGAGGAGATGTGTCGAAGCAGGAAACATCTCTAACGCTATAACAAATGGCTTGGAAAGCAAAGGGAAAGCTGGAGGAGAAGACAGTTAGGAGGACCGGTCCACATACACATCCACATACACACATAAAAACGTAAATAAAAATTTACAGCAAGAAAAAAAAAAAATGGAAGTTATAGAACCTGAGATGGAGTCAACAGTTTAATATTGATCATGCAATGGAAACAAAACACACATGAAACATCACAACCAGGTGAGCTGGAGAAAAAATATCTCCTGAACTAGCTTCCTTGCTGGAAACAAGAGTAATGTTACATAATTCAACCAGCTATGGAAATGGATTATTTTATGCTAGAAGGAAGAAGCAAAAGTTCCTTGTTGTAATCTAATCTAGTTGAAAGGGCGAGCCAGTCAGTTCTTCATCAAAACCTTCAAACTGATCTGCAACTTATACACTAAAAAAAATGCAACAAATGACCGATCAGAATTGAATATTAATATTCGAAGCATACCGAACACATTTTTATAGTTTTTGAGGCACCAGGCATTCACAGGATTCGCTAGCCGCATTTGCTAGCAACGTCATACTTAGGTCGCGTACAAAAGCTGTGTGTAAACAACCCGAAATACGACAGCATTGCCCAGAGTTTATTTTCGACAGGGCTACAAAGAAATAAATTGCTTTTAGAACCTGGAAAAAAAACGAAAGAACGAACGACACAGGAGAAAAAAAACAAAAGAAGACACGACGTATCAACACGTATCACAACTGTCCTAGCATGGCCTGAACGGACTCTGAATTTTACGAGGTGCCACCTAGCAGTTTGGAGGACAACAAAGAAGCCAGGTTAAGCTGGATTGAGCGTGGACACACATGTGTGATAGTAAATTTGAAAATAGGTCCGAACGTATCCAGCTTTGGAGTGTACCTACTCCACTGCACATGTCTTTTGTTGACACTAGTCTGATGATGGCAGTTTATTCTGCGTCTATTGGTACTGGTAGAACAGAAAAAGGCTGCGTCTATTGGCCTGTGTGTCTTGATAATTGGGGTGCTGCTTGAATAGCGATGCGTACAGATTGTACAATGACCATTTACGTCACAGGTTACGACGTACGCCAACATGCAAGGAGGACGTGGACGTAGAAGCTGTCACACTGTGAAACAGTCATCCTAAATTTCTGATACCGCTAGTATTTTATCTCAGGTTGCCTTTAGTCACAAGACACTGACACTGGCCATCATTGAACCTGTCTCTAAGACAGTTTCAGAGCCACGACCAAAGATATCTCCACGATCCTTCAGTACAATGGTCGTCTTTTGTCCAGGACAGCCCAAAAAATCGTACAGTGTATACCCGGCATTAGAGGTTTCCTTACTCTGATGCACTATGAGTGCTCTGAATTCACAAGACCGTTACCTTAATACATAGAACATAGTCCATCGAACGTGATATCATGCCATGGCGTATAAATAACATCCAGTTGAAGCGTCCGCATGTCACTTTGACCCTATTTTGCATGAATGGACTCAAATGTTAGGCTACTGGTGTGTTATTTCACACTGTTGTTTGGCCACAAATGACAAAACACTGGTTAAAAATCAGCTGACGTCACCTCACACCCCATGCGCTCATGGAATGACAAAGCAATGAAGGTTCGTATAAGGCAGAAGGTTGGGTAGGGTGGTACGGTGTAGTCTTAGGTTCGCCCAACTGCAACTATACACGCCACTAACTGTTTTGCTTTCACTTGCGATAACCTTTTGTTTTAATGAATTTTATCTGTTATTCATACGCCATTTTGGTGATACCAGGGACATGCTTATAAAAATGACTTATAAAAAAACAAGAATACAGAAAACAAGAAAATACAAACACCAATGTTCTTTTCAGTCATGCTGCTCTCTGGCCTGGACAACTTCTGTCCAATAATGGATTTTTCCATCGTCCCTTTATCATCTTCTATAAACTTTGCTGTTTTTATGGGAACGTAGTAATCCTGTCCTTTGCTATAAAACACATTTATTCCCTACAGCAGATTTTCTTGTGTAGAGGGCGATTGGAACAACCCCCATCAATCGTCCTGGTTGATCAGCACAAATGTATATGAAATGACGTGGAGTGGATATCGTCTTTGCTATATGCAGTAAAACAACAGGGACAGGCTTATCATAGATAGTGCCCCTGTGTGTGTGTGTGGTGTGATACCGGACATTTAGGGCCTTACCTTAATGAGTGGGTTGATGACTCCTACATTAGGACTGGCGTTGAACACTTTGTTGAAATTGGTCTCTCTGTTGACCAGTTCCAGCTGGTAGAACTTCTTGTCGTCCTGAGAGGAGAAAATCGCGTTAGCTTAATGGCCCGCCTGTGAGTCCGTGGATGATGACAAAAAATGTAATTTGTTCAGTGAGTTCTATCACGGCTAACGAACACATACTTAAAAAAAAAAAAAGAATTCTGACAATAAGCTTCATCTTCCCACCTGGATTTAGTCTCTTTGTGTTACCCAATAGCCCCACCCCCATTCCACTCTATGGGCTCTAGAAGTGCAACGGACAAGTGTGCGAAGAAATGTGTACAACTGATGTGTACAACTATGTATTTTCTAACAGATATCCAGATACCAAGTTTGAAAAATGGGATATCTATCTGATGAACAAATCCAGATCAGGCTCAGATTCAGCCCTTCAATTAACCTTGTAAATTGTGTAGACTGAATCTGAATTATTCATAAACCATAATGGCCACAGCAGCACACTGTAAAGCCGAGTTGTTCAGTCGCATTCACAAGGAGTATATTACAACAAATTTGGAAATTTTGTTGTCCTTGCCTATCTTACTTCATCCATATTCTACTGGCCTTAAATGATCCTCATTCAACAAATATGGTGTTCCACTTGGTTGTACCTTGGGTCCTGTCTAAGTCATTGTTTTCCATACTTATACCCCCTAACCCCTAACCTTATAAGACGCCAAACATCTCAGGCCATTGTCAGGTATGAGTGAGCACACTGTAAAAGTGAAACTTATAAAGAACAAAGAAATCCCAAGTCAGCGGACTCCAGAGGACCTCTGCAGAGACCTTAATGAAAGACAGGCAGCGAGGAAGGAGATTACAGAGAGGGAGGAAGGAGTCATGCAGAGGGCAATATGGAGGAAGATAGTTCTGTGGTCTCTACAGTTATTCAAGGAAGATTTCTAACCATCTTGGGTGCCACCTACCATTTCCCTCCTCTCTCCTGTAGCTTAAAATCTGCAGTATTTGTGATGCAACTTTGTAGTACCAACCCAAAGATTGTATTTTTTTTAATGTTCGAACAAAAGACAAATAAAATGACATAACTTAGCATTTTGGAAAGTTGTGTAAATGAAATGCTACTACACCTGCCTACCAACTACCACAAAATACTTTAATAGCTTTGGGTATGGGTATTACCTCCTCGTTTGCCACCTACCACCAGTTTCTTGACCAGAGATTCTCTTTCGGAGACCATGTCCTTCAGCTCAGCGATGATCTGCAGATCCTCAGGGCGGCTCTCTCGGTTCCTAAACTTCTCCTCTGTTCCTTCCAGACTGCAGGCAAGTGAGCAGATAAAACATCAATCAAAACCATCAATATTCTGAACAAAAATAAAAGGCCACTATTCAGACAAATTATATTTTTACAACTAACCATCAGAATTGTGTGTATAGTTCCCTGCGTATGCATGCATTCTTAATAGAGGTAGAGACAGGGATTGATCATGTAGAGGATGTCAAGAGGATGCTGATTTTCCCCTAAGTGTATTTTATTTTGAAATCTATTTTGATAGTCTGTCATATTTGAAGGCACTCAGGCAACTTCCTGTAATTGGTTTGGGGTTATAATTGGGGTTAAAAGAAAATGATGAATAGCAGTATTATACAGGCAGGATGGAGCGCATCGATCGCTATATTTGATCTTCCACTTTGTATTGCATGTCAAGAATTAAAAGTGTGCAGATGAGCGAGTCATAAGCTTTCCTTCTATATTAGCTTCTTATCAATAAACACTAATTGTCCTCTCTATAATAAATAAATAAAAAACAAACAGATGCACAGATCTTCTACAAGAACTTTTAAAATCAATCAATGGTTTTCAGAGAACTGTAATATATGTGATAAAAACACCATCTGGCACCATTAGCTCAAAGTAATGGTTTAAAACAAGCACAAACCATCATCCCTCTGCCACCGTGCTTGACAGTGTGTATGAGGTGTTTCATGCTGTGTTTGTCAGGGTTTGAGGGTGGAAGGCGGACACAAGTGCAGGACAGCAGGCAGTTAAATGAAAAAAAAACAGTCTTTTATGATACATGACTGTATCAATCCAACTGTTGTGTAAACTGACTTCTTTGTTTTTATGCCAGAGAGAAAAACTTTAACTAATATCAAGGAGAAGAGTTTTTTGCTATGTAAACTCCTCAAATGCCTTTTTCCCTTGTGCAGCTGCAAAGTTGGTCCCACAGAGGCCGGTGTGTTGTTCCAGCTGGTGTTCAGTGTATGTATCTTTGTGGTTGAACTGCAGTTTTCTCTGAGCAGGAGCACACTGAGGCCAAATGTTCGGTGTCCAACTATTTTTCGGCTGAGTGCAGCAGCATCAGCAACCCTTCAGTGAGCAGGAAGACCCTCTGTCACACCCAGCTGGAGTGTCAGTGACACAGTGTCACCCGTGGCTCCATCATATTTTTTGGCTTTCAGATCACACGGACAGAATATTTCCAGGGCTTGAGCAAAAAACGCACCTGCTGTTTCTTTGATTTATACGGAAACCATCAAGCCGATTTTCTTCAACACAAGCTGCAGGGGTGGGGGGGACTCCACTGCATGGTTAAGCTGATAAAAAAAAATAAAAAACACCGGAGGAGATGCTGCGCTGAAATGTCAGCAGGAAGTTGTTCATTTCTGGTATGGGTGGAGTCTGTGATAAGGTGATGACTTAAGAGTCAGAGGTGTTGGAATATAATATTACTGAAGCTGACAATGACTGATGGTCAAGAGAACGTTCCTGTTATCTATCACTACCTTCTGGTCCTCTCTTAAAAAATTTCTCTCATACTCTCATACTGCTGCAGCGATGTTAGACTATGTTCCTCTGCAGGAACATAGTCTAACTTTTTTTCTAACCCTGAAATAAATCCTGCAGAAGTCCTACAGATTATGATCCGTCAGAAGGAAGACGCACAAGGGTGTACATGCCTAAAAAGACCAAAGGATGAATTAATGGTGACTGGGACATAAGGTTTAGTGGGTTACTCTAACTACTTCATCATGAACTTCTGCTATTGAGAAGCAAACTGGAGACATTTTGTTGCTATGGTTACTTGCGGTTAAATATATTTAAGCCGCTGATGTGTTCTATAAGTGTTGAATGTAATTATGTTTTTTCCAGATGTGAAATTTTGAAGTCCCAGAGGATCGAGCAACACTGGGACAAAAATAGTTCAATATTCACAAACAGGTGGGGGGTAGGGATAAAGAGGGAGGGCGAAGCTGTCATCACAGTAGTGATTAATTAGGTAGGAAGACTTGTTAAGATGTAGTTAATTAGATGAGAGACAGTGGATCAACTCTGACAAGAGACCCAGAAATGCATCTTTAGGGAGAGTGAGGATGCAAATTTGGTCAAAACGAAAGTGTGTAACTTCACTTCACTTCATTACAGCATCTGTTGGAGACAACACCGTTTGTCAAAGGCCCAGCAGGTGGCGCTGTGCTCTCAGCTGAATGCAGTAAAAGGAGGTCAGCTGAGAGGAGGAAGCTGGCTCTCTCTGCATCTTTTCCTCTCACCCCTGTTTTTTTTTTCTCTTTTGAGTCTCGCTCTCCTGAGATCTGCCTCAGTCCATTTCCTCTGCGCTTTGGCATGAGCTGCTGCCCACCAGCAAGGAATTACCTTTCAACTCACTTCGATCTGTTTAGGTTTTCTTTCTTTTTTTTTCCCCTCTCTCTCTCTCTCTCTCTCTGTCTACAGATGCATCTGACCAAACCTCATCAATATAACAGACCTCCCTCTTCATCTGCAGGAAATAAAAAAATAAAACACTACCTAGAGTCATAGAATCATTTCTTGCTGATCTGCAAGGTCTTCAGATGAGAAATGTACAGATGCTAATACAGTTTGTGTGATTTCACTCACTTAAATGTAGCATTTTAAGACACCAATGTGAACAGAATGTTTAAATTAAGCTGTTTTTGTGTCTGATGGGAAATTATTCCCTGATGACCCCATATATCACCATGGCATTACCCCTACAGCTGCTAAACTGCATGGCTCACATTGCATTTCTGCCTAAACAATAAATTCATCAGGCGCAATCATCTCACGGTCATCAGACTATCATAAAAAAAATTGCAGCTACTGAAGCTATGAAGATATAAAGCTATTGGAAATGCAAGTATGTCAGGGTTGATAAGGCCAACAATGGCAGGCACAGCAGCTAATATCATTTAGATCATCATGATCCCCAAATGAAACAAGAAAAAACAACCAAAGCTAGCAGCCGGAAATTGATGTAGAACAGAGTGAGAGCCACGGTGACAGTGTTTTGGTATTAGATGGTGTTTTTGGGACTAAATCTTACTCTCATAATTCTCAACATGCTGACAAAGTAAGCCCAGTGCATTCTGGGTGTTAAAATTTTATGACTTCTTTGGCACAGAGAACCACACAGCCTCTTCCGTCTGCTTTCTCTGGCCCTGTAGCACCTATGGTCATGTTCAAAAGTTAGCACCACTTCACGACTGAGGTTCAGAAAACTGCATCTGAACAAAGAACAACACTTGTGGAACAATGTCCTATGGACACATGAGACCAAAGTGGAGTAGTTTGGTCTTAATGATCACCACCATGTCTGCTGGACACCAAACACAGCATGAAACATCTCATACACACTGTCCAGCACGGTGGTGGGGGGATGATGGTTTGGCCATAGGACCTGGACACCTTGCAGTTGTTGAGTGGACCATGAACTCCTCTGTATACCAGAGCATTCTAGAGACAAATGTGAGTCCATCTGTCTGACAGTTGAAGCTTGGTGGAAATTGGGTCATACAACAGGACAATGATCCAAATCATAGCAGCTGATCTACATCGGAATGACTGAAATATGACTCAAGGTTTTGGAATGGTCTGGTAAAAGTTCAGACCTCAACCCAACTGGCCTTAAGTCATCTGAACATAAGTGAATGTTCACAAACCTCAATGAACTGAATCAATGTTGTGAAGTACAATGGACCGAAATTCAAGACGCACAAGAGACTGATAAAGTCATACAGGAAACCATTACTTCAACTTACTGCTGCTAAAGGTGGATCTACAAGATACTGAATCATGGAGGTACTTAGTATTCACCACATGTTGTCATTTTGGTTTCATTTAGACTAGGGCTCACATCAGATTTTAATGAAGAGACAAGTGGATCTCCTCAAGTCATGTCGGACAGTTTTGCATTGTTTGTTTTGACAGCACAGTTTCAGACACACAGATCCATTTTTAATATTAATCTTTCATTAAGTTGGAATCAGTTGTCTGAAAAACGTTCGTCATTGTTATTAAATTGATTCCACACATGGATTGGTGTGTTGCCTCCTGCATACAGAATCAGGCCCTGGACCAGTTGTTTGCTGTAAATGATTGGATATGAGCCAGTTCCACCCCCTTCTTTCTCATACTGGACATCACCTTTCCTGTGGTTGACTCGAGTGGATGTGGGTTACAGAACAATAGAAATGTTGTGCTATAGGACGGCACGTTATGTACTTACAGTATCTGCAGGGCGGAGATCTTGTCTTTGAGCACTTCCTGTGCTTTGTTAAAGTCTGACACCATGTTCTGCGTCTCTCTGCTGTGGGCGGTGCTCAGCTCGGTGAGTTCCCTCTCGTGCCTCTTTGTCAGCTCCTGTTCGTGACCACTGCAGAAATAGGAGAGCAGTCAGCAGAGGAAATCGAAGAACCCTACCCTACCCTATGGTAGAATGGGTTACACGGGTCCAGTTCTACAAGCCATGCCAAGATGACCCATGTCATCTCACATCGGACCATTGACAAAATGACCATCTAATAATGTCAGCCACGTTAAAAGAAGCCTTCAAAATAGGACAACCTAATTGTGCTCCAGTGATGCCATCGCTCTACAAACGCATCCCCTTAACTGGGACAAGGCCTGCAGTGTTTACAGGGGCCAACTACGCTGATCTCTGAGACAGCTAGGTTTCTCTGAAGAGCTGTTTTGAGCGTCCAACCATCACTATGTTGGCAGCATCACAGTCCTTCTAAACTCCAAAGAGGTGGAACTCAGGTGGAGCTGAGGCAGGTGGGCAGTTGTGCTGAGTTGAAGGGACATCATAGAAGGGACCTTAGTACAGCTAGTTGCATGTCAAATGGTAGCAATACAGAATATCTTCTTTTTCATTTCAAGCTAATTGTACATGCACTCATAGAGTATGACATTATGACCACCATTTAATTTAATTGCGTATGCACAACATCCTGGTTTAAGACTTAATCAGGACCTGCTTCCTCTCTGTACGTCTCTCAGGAGAAGCAAAATGAGGTGCTTCTTCTCAGTGCCGAGATTAGGAAAGGGAGACTGATGCATGGACTGCATTCTAAATGCATGGAAACATACAAAGAACGGAATTATTATTGTTATTGATTCAGATTTAGACGCTATGACACACATAATGCACAAAAAACACAAATGTAGGATGACGTAAGTGGTATTTATATGACGTCACATATGAATGCAAACACATGTCCAGAAATGTGTGGAATGAATTATTCATCTTATCGAATGCGTTGTATTTGAAGGATTACAGGAATTAATAGGAAGAAGATGATGGAGAAACAGGCGATGGCGATGAAATGAGGAGGGGGAAAGAAAGGCAAATAGAGAGGATGATGATGAAGGGGAAACATTGATGTCTGTCTGCCTCTCATTCTGAGTGGGCCAGCCTTCCCCCCCTGAGGGGGCACACATCTTATCTCTGGCTGCTTCCTCTTTATTTATTTATTAGCCTATTTTTATCCCTGTGACCAGGATTCAGACAGTGATGTTACGTAACAGGGGAGGGAATGTGCTGCGCATGGGCCTGCCAGCAGAGAGACAGAAGTACTGTACACCGGCGGACAAGGCAGCACATCAAACACATGAAATACAGCGTGATTGATTCTAACGAGGAGCACGTTAACCACACAGAATGTTCAAATATTCATAAGATTCCGCAGGGGACAACATGATGATAGATTCTATTTTGCTTTTCACCCGAAATAACCTTTCTGTCTTCTAATCAATGGGATCCTGACATGGATGGAGAGACACTTTCGCTTTGCTCCTTTCATCTTTGTGTATTTTCATCGGGAAGCGTGGGGCTTGCACAAACTATCGTCATCCAAGTGTAATCAGTGAAGGCAAATTCAGCAACATGATGACAAGGCCTCTGACTGTGTCTGTGTGTAAAAGAAAGGGGGCTGTAGATGTCACAGCTCTCTTGAAATGTCACTGATAATGGGATGCCATTATGGGAAATATTTATAAATATCACATTTGACGTCAAAGCTCGGTGTTTGAACAAAAGCGCAGTATGATTAAAAAAGACCGATGTCACTGAAAGCTACAGACATAACATGCTTAACATTCTGGTTAAGCAGTGGGAGTAATTAGCCATCAACACATGTATTACACAGAACACCTCGTCTGATCACGGAATATGGGATTTAATGGAGTTAATTGACCCTAATTGACTAAGATTGATGAAAGCTAGCTCGCTAACAAAGATTAGCATTGGTGTGGCATTGTCTGGGTGAAAAGCAAGACATTGACTCCTTACTCAACTTGAGACAGCACCACATCACAGACTACTTACATGTTGTCTAATATTCAGCTGTTTGGTTGCCAAGGCAACAATAAAGATAAACCGTTAGCTTCTGTTTTTTTTTTTTTGCATGTAAAAAGTGTAAGAAGATCAAATCATTTTGTCACATATACAGTTGTACATAATGAAATGCATAGTGAAACGCTTGAACCCATGACTCTGCAATTAAGCGTCTCATGCTTTACTAACTGAGCTAGCAAAGCAACAGTTAGCAGGGTACAGAAGAAGCTAGAAAAAAAACAGTCAAAGGAAAATGTCAGTTTGATCACTTTTGAAAGATTAAAGATTATAGGGTGTACCGGATCTGCTGATTGGCCTCGCTGCGGATCTTCAGCACCTCTTTGCCCTTCAGCTCCAGCTCTTTAGTCAGAGTGCTTATGTTCTCATTGAGTGTGTGGATCTGGTGGTCCAGCTGAGCAATGTGGTTCTTCCTTCTGGACACCTCCTCCTGTAGCTCGGAGATACGGCCCAGCAGCTCACGCTCCTACAACAGGAGGGGGAACAAAACAAAGATGTTGTGTGAGAAGATAAGGTATTTTTCCCCATGTGAGAGCAATTTGACAGAATTTGTGATGATAAACTGGGGGTAGTTGTTCACTGGAATAGATGTATGCTGCAGGTGGTTGTTATGGTGAAAGAGAAAACGACAACTAAGACCCAGTTTTGCTGCTGATTCATTCATTTCCTTCCAACCTGACAAGATTCCCAAAGCATTATACTGCCACCACCGTGTTTGACTATCAGAATCAGAATCAGAGATACGGGAACCTTGTTCTTTGGGTGGATGCCAAGCATAGAAGCCTCAGCTTTATAGTGCAAATCAAGCCACTGGCATTCTATCTGAAAATGATTTATCTATGTAAATGAGAGTGGAAAGATGTTAAAGGACATTTTCAATATAATTTACAGCATTACCATGAACATAGAGTTCTTTTTGATGATAAGCTTCAAAAATATAATTTTGCACCAAGCTGGTAATAGAATAGAATAGAATAGAATAGAATAGAATAGAATAGAATAGAATAGAATAGAATAGACATAACATATACCTCTAACGGTAGAAATAATATAAAAAGAAAACATTAAAAATCAAAGTAATTTGATGTGAACACTGTAAACAGACACAGACACAGACAGACAGGTAAACAGACATAAATGACATACACCATTAATAAAATGGAGCATGCAATGAAAGTATAAAGAAGTAAATAATTGATCATAAATATAATTTGATCAAACATGTATAATTTTTTTAATGTATAATGATATAATGTATATATCAACTGTATAAGAACGTGAATATTTATTTATAACTCAACATCTGTAGAGTACAAGAAAGCAGAAGAACTTCACCACCACCTGCAGAGAACCTCATCGGTCCTGCTGCAGTAATACAACCCAGCACCACTCTTATAGACGCATAATATTCTTTGATAAAAACCGACACCTGCTAATGTCTTGTTGATATTTTTCGGACTTAAATTATACTGCTATTACAAGCGATTAACATGAACCTGAAAACTGCCAAGTTGATGATGGGGTGCCTCGTGTGCCAAAACCGCGCGTTATGATTAGAGACCTGAACAAGGAAGCAAGATGTAATCTGAAGACTCCCACGTGAGCGCCACTTAGCTCCATCAGAATTCTATTAAACGTCTTTGAGCCATTGTCCGCTAATGAGTCATCTCCCTGCAAATATCCCATTTAAATTGTCCTCACAACAATTTATGCCAAGAGCTGTGTTTACACGTCCGAAAGCCATTAGTTTGCATATATTAACGGCATCTCCCCTTAGCATCTAAACTTGATGTGATTGATGTCCATAAATTTAGGGGATGAATAATCTGTAATTTGATCATTTTACTGGTAAGATCAGCAAACATCTGACTTTATCAAGAAGGAGGTAACATCAAATGAATGGATGAATAAATGAATGAATGGAGACCAAACATCTCTAAAGTAACAGGCTAGGAGTGTCAAATAAAAAAAGAACATTTGCCAGTCCTTCTTTATTTTCATTTTCTTATCCTTGAAAAATAAATAAGGTACTCAAATATTCATAATTAAGGACATTAGCAACCATATGTGGCCATAGGGCGTCCTCGGCCGTAGGGCGTCCTCGGCCATAGGGCGGCTGTGGGCTGACAATGTGTCCTTGGGCAAGACACATGTGTGCATGAAAGGGGTAAATGTGAAGCAGTGTGAAGCACTCTCAGTGCCTGAGTACGTGGATAAGTGCTACATAAGTACAGACCATTTACCATTAAACTTGGTACTGTGCTCTACCCATCGACCAGAGTATGAGTACCTACCTTTGATTGATTCATTTTGCCGCATAAAAATGTTTTTTGGGCACAGATTATTCTGTTTTTGTGATATTTGGGTTAAACCTGGATAGAGGGTGTCACCAGGCAGGATAAGGGCCCTGGAAGTTGGTCTACAGTATACTAACATTTGACACAAAGTAAGCTGGCATGAGAAGCAGATTCAAGAGATGATCTGCCAAATCTGCAGAGGTTTCGGGTTGTCCACTTCTAACCAGAAAGCCAAATAATCCGAGTCCAAGTCTCAGAATCAGTGAGGCGTACCTGCAGGTTAATAAGGCCTCTGTTTTCTTAGTCCACCTGGATAAGGCTTACACTGTGACAGGGCCTTACTACAGAACATCAACAAGATTCACAAGGGGATGATATAAATGCTGCCATTGCGCTCCTAAGAATTCTACAAAAAAAGGGAAGATTTTCTGGACTAAATATAGGAATTGACCATAGAACATAAGATGCCCCCGCTTACGCAGCCTAAAACTGAAAAAAAGATGGAAGAAGATATGCCCTTGTCTTTCTGCTTTAGGGAGAACAAACACCAAGAAAAGAAGAAAAATAATATTTATAAGAGAAAAATGTATTGATGATGATAAGAAAAACAAGTAAAAACATCAGAAATAGAATCTAATAGAAATAGAACAAAGCAGATATTAAACGTAATTGATCAGACGACTCCATTAGATCAGACAAGACAGATAACAATGTGTACGCACACACACACACTTCCTCTCCATCTGTTAAGTAATTGGAAGTATTGGAGAAACATTATTTAACGCAGCGTGTCGACTGCGTGCTGCTGAGCTCTTCCACTCTTGATGACTCCACTCAGGAAGTTTATGTGCCATTAGGGCTCTGCCATAGTAAACAGAGAAGTAATGTAAACACACACGCTCTCGCTGTCACCGCATGCAGCGTTAATAAATTATAAGGGACAAAAAAATTAAATAGGAATTTTGTGTGTTTGCATTAAAGAGAGTCTAAAATATCAAACTACTACTACTACTACAGTGAGGAGGTAGTGTTTGCCAGCCATACCCCATCACTCTGCATAAACCCTCTCCATAAAGTGGGCCTGAAGTCCCTCCCTTTCACAGCCTGTTCCCTTCATAACAGACCCTATCACACTAATAGAAACCGTTTCTTTATTATGTGACGGCCTTTGCATTTTTGCAGCATTGGTAATAGCACCTTGGATTTCCAAGTTTTTGTACCTATTCAGGGTGTTTGGATGTCTTTTGTTGAAGTTAGTCTGGTTGCCACTCTACCTAACATCACATGCTTCTTTTCTCTGAGTGGTTGTATGTCTATTAAAGTGTGTGTGTAGAGGGAGTTTCTTCTGCGTCTTGTTGGTATTGCCCCCTGGAAATCCAACTCAGTTCCAGGCTAATTATTTGTATAGAACAGAGAAAGGATTAAGGATGGCTGGCCAGGCTAGTTATTATTTGTTTTGACCCTGAAACCCCCAAACTGCTGGCGCCTTCCATTTTCACTGTGTGTTCCAGAACACTGCCACATGTTGTTCTGGAAACAAAATGCAACAGACCCACAATCCAGTCTGCAGTGAGTGAGATTGGTGCAAAAACGGTAAGCTGTGTTAGCATGTTTACAGCTTGCTTATCTCTAGTTGTTCACTCTTATGGGTCATTACTTTCTTCCAGCAGTGTAAGGATGTGTTATATCGGAGGTTTGTATTATCAACCAAATGTGGTGTTGTTTTGTCAGAATGTATGGGATGCTGTATTATGACACTAATAAACTGTGCAGACTGTAGTTCCCAGATGACAATTGTATGCCAGGAATACTTGGTGGTGTAATCCCAGGTTTCCACTATAGCCTTGCTACATTAAGTCACAGCTAAGTGAATGGGCTTAATAAAGGCCTGCAGTTTATGGATCTAATGTGAGTTCTAATGAGGCTGGAGAAGAACTAAAGTAGAAACTTACATAAGACTGTATGACTGACAGGGGGTTCAGCCTTTTATTGACTCCCTATTGGCCTCAGATTAGAGGGACTGATGGAGATTCAGGATTATAGACGACCAGCTGTGCGTCTCTGCAAGAACATCTGTATCACAAGGTGATACGAGAGAGGAGCCCATGGTGTTTGGGGGTAATTAGGAAGATTTACAAGCGACGGTAAGAAGGCTGCCTGCCGGCTGGTGTGTGTGTGTGTGTGTGCCTCTGGCAGGTGTATTATGAGACATCATCTAATAATGTGGTCGTCATTTCTGTAATTCAGCCAGCAAAACTTTAAACATTAAACTCAGGTGACAACTGTCCAGGACTCTACCTGAGCCTGTTTTTATGTAAATAATATTTAATTTACATTTCAGAATGTAATGAAAAAATATTATTTATGAGGTCAGAGGTAGGGTGAATTTTCTTCTTAATTCCCTATTCCCTATTATTCATGATCTTAATCTCTTAAACAAATTCGGCCCTGCTCAACACTACCCAACAATAAATCATTCCGACGAATTTAACCCTTTAAATGGCAGTGAAAATACTTGATGTCACGGTTGGTTTTTATGGAAAAATACACACACATAAAATAAGTTTTTTTTCGAACAAATGTTGGGTGGATGGGGCATTTTTTTTTTAAATTATTAAGATTTAGCAAAATGTTGACTGTGATGCATTACTAGTTTTTTGTGTAGCATCAGGTTTAAATGGTAATTCCCACTTGGGTCCCATGTAGTCCTATTATATAACCACATTTTTAATATCATAGCCATTACTGTTTGTGCCATTTCATGTGTCTGAAGTAGTCATGTTGGCATTGTAAATCTTGTCTGATTAAGTTTTTAATAGCAGTGTTTTGGAAGTATATTGTTCCCAATGGCACAAGAGGATAGTCAATTTTTAAAAATGTTGCTACACAAAAACTAATAATGTAACAAGGTCAATATTTTAGCAAACCTTTGACACATCCATGACTGTTTTTTTTTCTTTATTTAGTTTTTGTTGTCAGCCACCCCCAAAAAAAATTTTCTCTCTCTTTTTTTGTGCTTTCCCCCATAAAATAACAACTGTGACATCAAGTAATTAAACTGTCATTTAAAGGGTTAAATTCCTCCAAATGATTTAATGCTTTGTAGTTTTGAGCAGGGCTGGAGTTGTTGCTGGAGATTTATGCAAAGAAAAAAAACATCTTTTAACTTTTTATAGCCGTTTTTTTCGAGGTGGACATTTTTGTTCCTAATGACTCAACAGCGTAGTAAATTTGTATTAATATGTTCTATTGATTTATGAGATGTATGCATATAAATTTGAATTCTAAAACCCTTTGTTATAAAACAAAGTGCCATATGCACCAACACAGACAAAATGGTGGTCAGGTAAGGAGGTAAAAAAACAGTCCCTAATGATGCACAAGGGTTAAATGAATCATTTTTCAGACCATGTCTGTGAACAGCTTTCTGATTCCCTACACCCCGGCTGTGTATTATACACAATATTTCTCCCTTGAAGCATTTTAGCAGTGAGAGTAATTTCTCACCTGAGTGTGTGTGAATGTTTGTAATAGTGTGAAAGGGACCCCGTAGAAAATCTATTGAGAGGTGTCTGCACAGTGTGGATTCTCTCCAATCACACTTTTCAATGTGTTTGAGAGGAGTCTATAACGTGACTAGAAAGTCATCCGTTGTATGGCTTTACCTCGCAGTCAGTGTGTGTGTGTGTGTATCTGTAGCTATAATTTAGTTACAGCTACAGATTTAAGAGGTGGTAACACATTCTTAAAACCAACAGAACTATCTGGAAGATTGTCCTATCTGGAAGCTGTTTCTAAAAGACAGGGGACTTTAAAAGAATTGGCATCTGATTGGATGAACCACCTGCCAGTCAATACCCATCAAGTCAATCAATCACAGTCAACAATGTGCGAATGTCCCTTTACTTTGGGTTTTCATTTAGGTTTAGGTGAAGATTGTAGTTTGGGTATATACCTCCGAGAGGTGGATTGAAATCAATTTCGGATATATCTGGATTTGCGTTGTTCAGACTCACAAAAAAAACCTATCGAGATAAATCCAGATACGGCCCGAATCCCACTCTAGCCGCATTGATTTCCCCAGTGTGAACAGGATGAAGTCCTACCTGTGTCCGGTTGTTCTCCCGAGTTTTCTCTAACTCAGCTTTGGCAGCGGCCAGTTCCTGTTGCTGGTTTTGCCTCAGGTGTTCGATGGCAGATGCGTGGATGTGGTTCAACTCTGACCGCAGAGATGCTGGTGGGGGGGAGAGGAAAAAAAACATATGACTATTTCTATATACACACAACATACATACTATGCACACAACTGTGGACGCACAATAAAGCACAGAAAAGGCAGGGGAGAGAAAAAGATAGAGAGACAGAGGTAATAAAAGGATGTCAGGATGTGGGAAGTGAGAGATAGATGGAAGCAGCTCTCCGGTGTCAGGACCATGACATGAAGGTTAATGGAGGATCGTTCATCACGGCACAGTTCGGGTGTGAGTCTGGCTATGATTTTAATGCACTTTGCATATATATATATATGTATATATATATATATATATATATATAGCTGTAATACGATTGTTGGTAATCAGGTGCTCTACCCCTTCTCTGTACACACACTTGTTGGCAATAAGGCTGAAAACAGTATCTGAATGAATATATGAATGATGTAGTCGCTGTTAAAAATGGCAAAACGAACGAACCCAGTACAGGGTTTCAGATATTATGCTGCCAACTCTGACAATCTGCCATCTGCATGTCAGAACGTCCAAAACACAGCAAGGTGAAGATGGCGTCCTCTGTAGATTTTTGCTCTGTAAGCAAACTGCAGTGGGTCCAGATTATGTGGGACGTACGACGGAGTTAATAGATTTTATGGTGGCAGTTTATAAACTGGTGGGCAGTGGAAGATGTGGAGGATGTTCGTGAAGATGATCGTGAAGATGTCCTCCAGCTGCTCATCACAGAATTTGAGCACACAACACAAGGATGTGATGTGGACCGACTGTGCCTGGTTGGTAGAAGGCAGCACCTACATTGCCTTCAGTGTCTTGATCGTGCGATCATTAGTTTTTCCGTATTGCAACCATAGAGATTAGTCAGATTTTTACAATTTACGCCTGGTTCATACTAGGTGTTAAAAGTCACACGCACCCATACAGGTCTGTGTCTAAGTGGGTGGTAACTTTCAGTTCTAGGTTAGACATAATGCTCAGCTGGTGTACTCTGCCTCTAGACTGTCTATGCTGAGCTAACAGAAACAGCTTTTTCCTGTCACCTACCTCGGCTAATGGAGCTGTGAAATTTGTAAGCATATTTAAACAACATGCAGCACGCATAAATTGACAGTCTTCTCACATGTTGACTTTCTACTGACGTCAGCTAGACAATATTAAGTTGTAAATGTATGTATGCTTTGTGTATTTTTTTCAACAACAGCATTGATGAATGACATAGGTAAGTTGTTATATATCCCATCACACGCCTCACACCCTGGACGCCTCACCCAGCATGGCTTTGCCCTCGTCCTCCAGTTCAAAGCGGAGCGTCTGCAGCTCCTGTTCCGACTGCTGTTTGAGCTTCTCGATGCTCTGGCGGTGAGCCTCTCTCAGAGACTGCAGCTCTGAGTGGTGATGATGACGGAGTCGTTCCTCCAGGTCCTGATGGAGACAGCGGACGTAGGAACAGAGGAAGGCAACAGGGGAACAGGGAGGAAGAGGATGACAGAGAGTGGGAGGAAATCGAAGAGAGAGTGTGAGGAGAGAGGTGGAGGAAAATAAAGGGGTGGGTGGGAAAAGTAAGAGAAAGAAGAAGGGGTTGTTAGAAAAAGCATTTTCGTTGTGTGACCACCAAACGAAGTTCACCTTCTGAACCAAGATGCTCGGTGAAAGTCGTACAAGCCTTTCATACTTGAACTGTCACAAAAACATTCTAGTGTGGAGTTTTCAGATTAGACTCCGAAGTCCCTCGTGACAGTGGTGGTCTATCATTCAATGCAGACGTCACTGATTTGGACTTTTCTTTCATCATCAAAAAAAAAAAAAAGACAGATTGTCTCCGAATCTGCTTCCAGGCCCACAGCCAGCTGACAGCTTGGACATTTGGAGTTTGTTGTGGATAACTGCATAGACATGTTCCTGGGAGACACCCAGCTCCATGCCAAAGTACTGCTTCGTCCTTCAGACCGGCTACACTAAGGACACTTTTTCCAAACTTAAATATCACAAAAGTTATGAATTTCTAATATGTTTTCACTGCATGCACATGAAATCAAAGCTATATAACTCATCTCATTGGACCTTAGTCCACAAAGCGGCCTATGGACCTTGTAGAAGAGGACCAATAGACAATAATTAGACCGGTAATAAGCTGTTGATGTCTCTCTCTTTCAGATGAGCTTCGGCTTCATTATAAGAATATAAACAAACCAACATATTAAACTGACAAGTGCATATACACAGACAGAGTATTAGCATCAGACATTAGCAGTGTTGACTGGAGGGTTGCCACACACACACACACACTCACAGTGTAATGTTAGACCTACTAATGTTACACTGCTGGCAGCCAAGTGTTTACTCTGGCAGAAAAAAAGCTTGTTGATGTGTGTGAGCAATGTTTGTGTTTGTCGCTGTGAGTTTACAGGAAGGAGGTGTAGCCAGAAAATACAATTTTTTAAAAAGCATAATTTAAACAATGGATTATCCCTCTGAAAAATAAAGACAGATTTAACACTATCAGTGAACTAGGTAACTAGTACCTTGTATAGCTTCATTGTGTCCGAGATGGTGTGCCACTGACCAGTTGCGTCTTACCGGTGTACCACTGCTAAATGCTAGCACCTAACTGAGTCGGACTTGGTAAGGTAAAGTAAATAGTGTGTTTCCAAAATTCATCCCATTGCTAACGATGGGGTTTTCTCATTTTAGTGCTACTAGCTTACCAACCACTTGGTACTCAAGAGATAAAATAAGTGGACAATCTTTTCTTGGCTGTTAAATCCTCACTACATCCAGTGGCAGTACAGACATTGGCTTTTGTTGTATCACTTTAAGCTTGGTAGTCATTGTCAAAGCTGTCACTCCAGGTTAGGTAATGCCTGCCACTGTTGGGAGTTCCACACCACCCAACACAGTCAGGTGTCACTGTCTGATAGGACAAGATGGCACTATACATGTTGGTAAATGTGTACCTTCTTTCCGGACTATAGGTCGCACCGGATTATTAAGTTGCACTAGCCAAAAAATGCGTAATGAAGAAGAAAAAAAAGGTAGGTGTATGCTAACGTAACAAATTGATGGCTATTCAGCTACATGAAGCATAAATACGAACTTAATAGGTGTCCTTTATGTACCATATTAACAGTTATTCAGATAACTATAGCATAAAGAACATAACAAAACAAGTCCATTAAATCCATTGAATTCACTTCTGAAAAACTCCGCTGACTCCAGAGGTGGACAAGCCAAGAGTGCCCTCTAGTGGCTGTCGGCGTGAAAATAACAAACATGTGAAATAATATATTTTATTATACAAGTTGCACCTGAGTATAAGTCGCAGAACAAGCCAAAGGATGAAAAAAAAAGTGTGACTTATAGTCCGGAAAATACGGTAATTAAAATTGTGATGATTTGAATTCCTTTTCACTGGCAGTGTCAGCAAAATCATCATCACTGTGATTTGCTGTGAAGCGACTAAAAAATGTGACAGCAGTGAGAAACCCTTAAGCTTGCTCTATAGTCTATAGTCTTTAATGTAGCTCCACTGTCCAGAGAGGGACTTTTCATTTTCATAGCTAATCCTCTCTGTCTTTAACAAGTTAATGTGTGTTGTGTGAATCTCCGGTGGGAGACTGTGTGACACTGTGACAAAGTGAGTTTTAAAAGCCACTAATCTTCTCTTGGTATTGATCACTGGTGCTTTTTGTGCTGTGGGTCAGTAAAAAAACATACCTTTTATTCCTTTAATTTAAAGGGAGCACATTAATTAGACGTAATCGTGGTGAATCCTATAATTACAAATTGACTTGAATGTTTTTCCAGCCGCCTCCCTCCCGTCTCATCTTTGCGATGGTTACGCGTGAGAGGGCCTGGTTGTTCAATCTTCTTTCCATTACTGGACAGTCAATATTTTTACTGTTGGTGGGTGAGTCCATTTAAGTGAGTTAAAGGGGTGTGATAGTGAGGAACAAGAATGAGACTTTGGCCTTGGGGTGCTCTGGCAGGCTTTGCTCACCCTGTACACCTCAGAATTCAAGTACAACTTGGACTTGTGTCACATGCACATGTTTTCATGATGACAATGCCATTGTGGGGTGCATTGGGGAAATACAGAGTTGGGTAGTACAAGAGCCTGATTGGGGTCTTTGTGATCTACATCTCCACCAAAGATGATGTCAGAGGGCAAAGTCTGGAGGCATAGACACCACCTGCAACCTGTGTTCATTCAAGGGTGTGTTAGGATGGTCTTAAACCTGCAAATACATGGGTTCTGGAGCTGGACTTCATACTAGACTGGACCAATGAACACATCCGGAAACACAGGCACCCTTTATAGGAAGGGGAGCTACTTCAAATTATGCTAATCTGCAGATTGTGCTTCAGCATCTTGGATAAAATAATCCAGATGTCACCAGTGCAAAATGAATCTTGTGTGAAGGTTGAGGGTTAATAGAACTGATAAGCTGAGGTTAACAAAGGCCGCGGCCTTAGATGCAGTCTAAACTTGCCACTGTGACAGTTCAAATACAGCCTTTAACGACGGCACTGTTAGCATGCAAACTTGTTCTAGTTAACACTGAACTCAAACCATAAAAGTCTGAACAGTCCATCGGCTTGTCGCTATAATATTTGAGCCTATGTATTTTTTTGGTCATGGATTTGTGTTACGTGGTCACAAACAAATGCACTTTCATCATGGAGACAAAAGAAATAACTACCACAAACAAGGCTGAGAGAATAAAAAAATCTGTCAGTTCCTTCATGCACGCTCTGTGCTTCCATCTGCAGCAAGTCGAGCCACATTTGCTTATTAGAATGTGTGTGTGTAGCAGGTATTTGTCACAAATGTAATATTCTCTTGATAGAACTTCCTGTGAACTGTGAAGTGATAACACCAGACGATATGATTGTACCTCCCATCCAGCTCAACAACATAAAATGATCACACACACACACAAAACGACGGATGGAGTTTTCTCTCCCTGCACTGCAGACAGAAACACAAACACCTGTCACGATGAAAGCTTTTAACACTTGGTTTCCCTGCTCATTAACTAAGGCTGTGACAGACCCAAAGAATAGCTGGTTAATTTTGTGGCAGCTCTGAGTTAATGTGCATCTGAGGAGGAGGTGGTGCAGGAGGAAGAGGAGGAGGAGATGAAGGAGGTGTGTTTGTTATAGGAGTACATTTGGTTAAATGATGAAAACTGACATTATCATAAGAGCTGTGTGAGTCAGAGGTGCCACGCTCATCCTCATACAGTCTCCCCCAAAACCACATCGCGAGGACGCCGTTTCCTGACCTCCAATCCTGCCTGAAGCATTAATACAATTACAAGACGTCCAAGACGAAGAAGGGATTTGGGATTGTGATGTATGGCTGATCCAAATCGACCTTGACTGTGAAATGGAAGGATTAAGCGCCGAAGAACATTTTCTTGGCAGCTCCGGTAGTGTGTGTATGTTGTGTTGCATATTTTGACATTTTAAAAAGAGGAAACACAGAGCTGTCAGTGTGGCTGCTTGATGCAGAAGCTGCCTGCTGTCAGTGAGAGTGAGTAACGATGGTGATGAGTCACTGCCACTCTAACCTTGACTTTGACAAGCCTCCATTATAAATCGCCAAGGATGGCTGCACTACTAACAGGCAGGACAGGAATGTTCATGTACTCTTTAAAAGATGTATGACTTTGCCATAAAGAATGCAGGAAATTGTAGTAATTTCCAACAGATTCTTGTTTTAGTAACAATGCTCACGAGCGAGTCTTGTGAGAGTAACGTCCATGTCGTCATCCATGGGTTTATAAAGAAACATTTGGAGTCCCTGTAGGAGGTTTCGACTGTCTGCCATGTTGGCTTTGTCACATCCAACCTAAACTCAAGTCCCTAGAGGCTGTGGGGTGAACTGCAATGTTGAGCATTTCTGCAAAGGCTTCATGTCTCAGCTAGTGTTGTGAAGTTCGACTCTTTTTACTGACTCAGTTCTTTTACTCTCGAACACTAATTGAACGAATCTTTTTGTAAGTCATGTCGTTCATGTTGTTAATTTTTACAGCAGGTGGCGCTGTATCCCTCTTGTCGTGGCATTGTAAAAAACGAGAACTGCTTCTTACACAGCCTGAGCGGCCTAGCTGTCATGTAACAAAAGAACGGTCCAAAAGAGGACCCGCGGACAAACGAGTCGTGAAATTTCTGTTTCCTGTAATGCTGACTAAAGACTGAGAGAAGTGAACGAATCACTCACTGAGATGACTCATTACTCCTGAGTCATATAAAAGATTAGTTCATATTAAACAAAATGTTTGCGACTGACAAATGACTAGTCTGAGCCACTTGGTCTGCCCTCAGTTCAGCAAGCTGTGTTATAGAAACGTCTAATATAGAAAAGATCCAACAACATCCTGTATGATGACCTGCTGGATAATGTAAATAATTTGATTGCTGCCAGAAGGACTGATTGGTGTGGTGATACATGTATTTAAATATGTCTACTATATAAACATGAGATTATAGTGGAAATGAGAAAAACGGTATGGAGCATGTAAACTCATAAAGGTATCAAGTACATTAGTGCGCCTCATCACTTGCACTGAATTCTCCAGCGATTGCCTAAGAACGTTAGTCGCACATGATTAGTTAATGTCTGCGCGCTCAGGCCCTCAGGAAAGCAAACTATAGGGCTGCAGTGCATGTGTGAAAAGGGCTATGGAAACTGTATTCCCCTGAGATGCCATGTTATTAAAATGTATGCAATAGACATAATTATAAATAAATAAATGAGAATGTGCAGCGCTGCGATGTTGAAATGAGAGCAGAATTTGCAGAAAAAGGGCTGAAGTAACTCTGAAAGAATCTTAATTAAAGTTTAATAGAGCAAAGCCTTGTGATTTGTTGTGAACCTGAAATGATTTCTAAAGCTGAGAAAAGATGTTGAGTCATTTAGTGCTGAAATGTGGAAAAAAAAAGTTAAATATTGTCAAAAGTCTAAAAAGGTAAAATAAGCTGAAAGAGAGCACAAACGTCATTACAGAGTAGAAAAGGTTCACATGTGAATGTGAGTCTTTTAAATGACAGGAAATGTGCATTTATTGTGAAAATCTGATTGGAAAAGCTCCAGATGAGCACTCTTTAAATAATGTCCTTTGATAAATTCAGTGCTTTTATTCTGAAGGTCTAGCATTACCATCTTTCCTCCTGTTAACTCCTCTTTCAGACATTGCATCACGTCCATTTCATTTTTTTTCATTTATTTTATGCAGCCTTATTTAACTGCTGAGTCATTTCAACATCAAGCTTTAAACCAGCAGGCCACCGCCTACCTTCAGGTCGCGCTGCCTGACGTGTTCCAGTTCCTGCATGGCGCAGCGGTGGACCTCCTGCAGGCGCTGCTGTCGCCTCTGGTGCTCCGTCTGCAGCTCGTCCAGCTGCATCCTCAGGTGCTCCCTCTCCTGGCTGAACTGGTGTTGTAGCTGCTGAAGCGACGACTGCGACTGTGAAAGCTGCATCTCCAGACTCTGCTTCAGCAAGGAGATCTGGACAAGGACAGAAAAAAAGTTATAAGTTCTGGGTCATAAGATAAGAGGGAGACCAAGCGAAAGGTGTCAATCGACCAAATATATATAGTACACTCTCAAAGCTTGCAGAGCCTTAAGAAAAATCAGCTTGCTTTAGTATTTAAAAGTATTTAATATTGCAATGCACTGAATGTAGCACTACAAACAGGAGGATGCAGTGTGACTCAGAGATTAGACTGTCTAGACAGCTGGGTATACTTCAGGTTGTCAAGTGTTCAGACAAGCACAGTCTGCTTGGGAAAAACTGTATTTAACTTGTGTTATGTCACAACACCAGCACGTCCTCACTCATTAATGACAGAACATCCTAATGGTACTTGAACAGCTCAGTGTTAATGTGACAGCACAATTAGAAAAAGACTGAATGAGTCCAGTTTGTTTGAGGGGTTACCAGGAGAAAGACGCTTATGTCTAAAAAGCACATGGAAGCAGGACTGAGGTTCACTAAACTGCATCTGACCAAAGAACAACACTTGTGGAACAATGTCCTATGGACACATGGTCTTAATGATCACCACCATGTCTGCTGGACACCAAACACAGCATGAAACACCTCATACACACTGTCCAGCACGGTGGTGGAGGGATGATGGTTTGGACTTGTTTTACAGTCACAGGACCTGGACACCATGCAGTCATTGAGTGGACCATGAACTCCTCTGTATACCAGAGTGTTCTAGAGACAAATGTGATCAGTTAAAGCTTGGTGTCAGAATGTCTGAAAAATAAAATAATCAAGATTTGTGGACCAGTCAAAGTCCAGATCTCAACACAACTGAAATGCCATCAGGACCTTAAGAGCTCTGTGTAAATTAAAAGAGTGAGTGCGAACATGATCATATGACGTGATTGACTGCTGCCCTGATTGGGCGTTAAGTAAGTTAAGAGTAAAAAAACACGACCACATTAATCCCCGATGACGGATGGGCAGGATGGTGCGTTGATGAGCGGCGGCTAACGCACAACAAATACAAAAATCGACATAAATAAAGCCATTGATTCAGCACGCATGATGACCACAAGAGAGCTTACTCATGCTACATTAATACTACTGCACGGTCATTAGCAGCAGCGGCAGCTGTGTTGTGTGTCGTGCAGAGAAGTGCATAATGAATGTGTGTTTGTAAGGAAGGAAAAAAAGTCAATCTGGTAGAGACAGGGAGAACATAAGAGAGGCAGTTGCTCTTATAGCCTCTCTTTTCTTTCCTCTTTGTCTATTGATTTTTACTGCTGGTGTAATTACGGCCAATTGACTACAAGCTGTAGGCATCAGCCATTTTGTGTTTAGGAAGATCTGCTGAAGATATATATATATAAAAACTCTTGTTAACCAGTAAACAACTCTACTACATGTGTTCTACACCTAGGACTACTTTTTGTTTTCCATATTTATGCGTCAGCCGTACCTGTTCCAGCAGGTCCTCCACTTTCCTCTGCCAGCTCTCCCTGGCGCTGCTCAGTTCCTGCTCCTTGCTTTGTGCCAGCTGAGTCAACGCTGTGGTCTTGTCCTCCTCATGCTCCTCTTTCAGCTCTTCTCGGAGCTTCTTACACTCCTGCCTGTAAGACAACACAGTGGGGAAAAAAGTGCATTCATGATTCAGGTATTTGTTTAACAGTGTGAAAAAAACCTAAATGAAACTGGAGATTGCAACTTTTGAGAGAAGTTACAAATGAATAATCAATAGTATCGGTCATTTGATTTTGCTGATACCGAGTACCGAATTCTTTTAGGGTTCTCTACAAAGACGAATGCCAGGCCTTCGCGCTCCTCTTCAAACCTATTACCTGTTACTGCTCGCAGTTCTTTTTGCATAAGCAAAACTCGATGCGTGAGTGTGTCCCGAGAGGAGCGCTCGCCACAACGGAAACGACTCATCCAAGTCTTAAAACCAGGACCTCTATCAGCTATCTACAGGCAAGAGACGGGGTCCACCCTGGACAGGTCAGGGGGCTTATACAGACACACAACTGAATAGAATAGAAATACTTTATTTATCCCAAGCTGGGAAATGTTGCTATTGCAGCAGCACTGTGCAGGCACTCGGCAAAATAAAAGGTGTACATGCAATAAAGCAAACAAAAGTTTGAAATGGTTTTTCTCTTCAGTTTTTGTCTACAAGATGTTCCCATCATCATAGCTCACAACAACTCGACAATATCCGAAAGGAGACACTCAAACTGTGCTGTAAACGTAGCTCCAGAGAGTTCAATATCCCTTTCCTGGCAGCAATAAATTGTCCTGAATCATCAGACCTCCACACTCCATCTACTGAGCGACCATCACTCTTTAACACTGCTGCTAACAGCTCTCCGCGTGGCGATGTGTGCCAATGTGTGTGTATGTGTCTGCATGTTGCCAATGTAATAGCTGTGTGGGAGTTGAAATGGCAGCTGTTAAATGAAGTATCCAGGCAATCATGTTTTTGTGTGTGTGTGTGTGTGTCTTCTTGTCACTAAGTGCTGGAAAGTGTCAGACTGAAAGCAGACAAACACACACACAACACAGTGTGCACTGCAATGCGGTCGCACACCAGACAGTCACGTTCATAGTGCGGCGCGCTTGGCACGTGTCATCATTCATGTCCTCGTTCGGGATAAAGCATGCAGAAGTTGCACCTCTCTCTACCGCTCTCTCGCTTTCATATATACACACACACACAGGCCTTGGGCTTCAAAGAGCCCTGGTCTTCCTAATAAGTGTTGTTCTATAGCATCTGCTGGGCAGATGGAGAGAGGTAAAGAAAAAAAGGAGAGGATGAAGGAACTGTCATAGATGGAAAGAAACATTCAGAGAAAATGTGGGATAATTGGCTGGATCCTGAGAGATATAAGGCACATGTGCTGGGTTAAGGTGTGTCAAATTATGCATATGGCCTTGAGTGTGCTGTGTGTGCACTAAATAAGTCATGTTTCTAATTGAGTCCATCATTAGCTAGTCCTGCCTTGCATTAAGTGTTTTGCGTATCTAGATGTAACATTAATTTTCTTAATGTACTAATACGACATCAATTCGGAGAAGTTGCAGATGCATGCTGGATGTTTTAAGGGAGTATTTTTTATATGGCATTATATATAAAATATATAATGTCAGTCAGTGTGGGCTCATTGCTTTTTTGTGTAAACAAATTAGAGGCTGATCATCCACCATTGATGAGCCGATCATCAGCAGGTGTGCAGACCTCTATATAAACAGATGTTTTAGACTATGGACGAAACTTCCATGATATTACCTGCAGGGTTCTAAAGAGTCTGTGGGACGCTCTGACCGTCGCCATGTTCTCAGCGTCACAGTCTACCTAAACTCCAAATAAAGGCAATTGCAGTAAGTCGGTGCTTGGTCATGTCCTTAATTATGTGCAGTGTTAAGTCCTAATATGGCTTTCAATGTTCTACACTGATTAAGATTATTCACAAGTGGAAAACATTCAAGACAGCTGTCAATCTTCAGAGGAGTGGACGTCCAAGCAAATTCACAGCAACAATCATACCCCTACACAAAGCGCCAGAGTAATTGCTAGCCCTAATACATATATATCCAAGTACTGATCGGGAGGTAACGTCTGAAACCACATAATTGGGCCAGATTTCCAATCATGTGATCGGATCTGGACATCCCTACTGTCTACCTCCTCTTCTCCTTCTCTACCCGGCCGACTGTCAGCAGGAAGGTTCTCCTTATGAGCCGGGTCCTGCTCAAGGTTTCTTCCTGTTTTTCCTGCCACTGTTGCTCTTAAGGTGGTTCAGGATCTGGGTCTCTGCGAAGCGCTTTGAGACAACTGATTGTAAAATGCACTATATAAATGAAATTGAACTGAATTGAATTGAATTAAATTGAAATGAATAAGGGAATTCGGGTTATGGAAATGAGGTGGTGGTGGGACCTTAAGAGGTCCGTACATAAGTGAATGCCCAAAAACATCAATAACCCGAAGAAGAATGGACCATAAGTCCTCCAAAATGATGTGAGAGACCGATAAAGTCATACAGGAAACCATTACGTCAACTTACTTGCTACTAAAGGTGGATCTACAAGCTGTAATTAAATATTATCTGTCCTCCTGCTATTTACCTTGTCAATGTCAAATTCACAGATGGAGGTGCTGAGTCTCAACACTTTTTCTCAAAAGCAGATATCACTGAAAACAAACTGGCTGGAGGCTTTTTAGTCAAACTCTTGTTAAATTCAAACTGCTAGAAGACTCTTTTTATACCTGGAGGCAAAGGCAGTGAGTCACCTTGCAGGAAAAAAAGCAGCAACCCGAAAAAGCAGTATTTATCATCTTATTTGGATTTGAATTATTCAGATGCTTTCTTGCTTTTAAATTGCTACTTCCCTTTCTCCAAAAAAAAGAAGAACTTCACCTCCTCTGTGTTACCGGATGGGACATGGACACAAATTAATATCTAAAAGTACTACTCATATACATTTTTTTCCAGAAATGGTTACATCAAAGTCAGTAGCTAAAGGAGCAGCCCCCTCAACACAGACATGGGAGGGTGTTTGGACAATTATGCACCCTTACCTTTCAACATATTGACCATTGTTCTAAGCTTGGCCATAACTACCCATGAGGATCTCGTGGTCTAGATGTTGGTATTGTTTTCAAGATGCATATAATAAAAATCATAATAATTGCTATACTTGCTGCAAAGATACTGCCTAACACCACAATAGTTGTGGGAGCAAATGCTTCTAATAGAATTTAACCAATGCAGAGATTTTACTGCAGTAAAGTAGGCCATCATCTGAAAAACTCAGTCAAGCCAGCTGATGCTAAGTTTTTAGGTGCACATGTTTACAAAGTGTTGCAGTGTGGGTGATCTGATCAGCCAACAAAAGAGTTAAGAAAGGTCTAGATAACAGTGTTACATTAAGCTAAACAGCATATCGGAACATATGAACATATTGTTTAATGTCATCTGAGCATGGGACCAATACAGATGCAAAAGTCTGTGGTGGAAAAAGGTTGGGAACAGTGGTGGTAAAGGCGGATGGTGGATCTTTGTGTAGAAGTTCAGGGGTTTGCATCCCTGGGCACCCAGGTGGTTTTGTTGTTGCCCATGTGTGCGATTTTTTTTTTTATTTACTTTTTTCAAAAATTACACATTAACAACAGGATAAAGGTCGCCATTATTGGCTACCACGGAAACAGCTTCCACCCCCAGAGGTGAGAAATACACACAAATTGTTCTGTTTTCAAGGACTGATATATAAACCTCATGTTATATGTCTTCCTTGTGAGGATGGACTGGGGGTCATTAGACCGGGACAGCAACCGGCACGACACCGTCTGCTGATCCGTTGAACTTCCTTAAGTTCCTTAGGTAATCCTGGGGGCGCTTTCAATGATTACACTATCACAGACAAACCTTCTGTTTCCGCTGTGAAACGGGGATTAAAGCCTGCCTCCTTAATTCAGACGGCTCACTAGCCACAGTGTACTCAAATGAATAGATGTTCTCCGGAGAATAAAGAGCTTGGCACCGAAAGACAAAGGAGGGTTGAATGAAAGCAAAATTGAGCGGAGACGGCGAGGAGAACAGGAGTGGCACAAAGACGGGAGCGCTCTTTAAGTATGTTTGTTAACTCTACAGTCTGCTTATAAGATTAGACAACATAATCTGTCTGTGACGGCGTCATGTTTTGTCACCAATGTCACACCAAAGATGGAAACTGCTGCAGTCCACCCCCTTTTGATTTTCCCCTCTATTCTGGAAAGTATACACAGGGTGTAGTTAGCCGGCTGCACATGTTTGGAGAGAAGTAGGTCCCTGGTAGGTGGAAGTGTGTGTTTGCAAATATTTCTGGGGAGGTAATAAAAAAGAAAAAGAGTGCCTGGAGAGAAGCTGCTGACAGATTTAGGTTGTGATGATTCTCTAGATAAAAAGAAGATGATGCACAAGGTTCCTAAACAGTTTCCTGATATTTTAACATCAGTTCTCTTAAACTCGATGTATGACTTGACTCGTATTGGCCTCCTATTTTCGTGCTTTTTGAAAGTCTTGTCTTATTCTTAGAAAGGAACAATATAACTCCAAATAAAATGCCATTGTAGGGTAATACAACGGATAGATGTGATGATAGAAATCCGTACTGAGGGCCGCCTTTATCTACTCATGACGACTTGATGCATAATGTCTTCCATTCATCTTGGGGCTCATAAAAAGGTCTGCGGATTTTCTTTAGTAACAGGCTGCTGATTTCAGAAAAGTCTCACTGCTTTAAGAAACCTTTATTAGTCCCACAATGGGGAAACTGCTTAAGGCAGCCCAGCAAAGAGCGCCATACACCAGTGAGTACACTGGAGGCTATGCAGGTAAAGTGCCTTGCTCAAGGACACACAACAGTGACTAGGGAGGAGTTGGGATTGAACCACCAACCGGTTATTGGACAACCCTTCTATACCACTGAGTCACTGCTGCCCACTTTGACATTGAGCTTGACTTTTGAACTTTTCATTTTTTTTTTTGGCACTTTGACCGAGAGCCATCTAGTTCTATTACAGCCCATTGCACCTTTATTCCACTCACACTGTGCTGTGCGAGAAGCATGGAGGCAGCATTTTGTAGGACCTCAGTAACAGGGAGTAACAGAGTAAGGTGAGCTAGTGAAAACTACGCACATGAAGCACAGCTCTGATTGCAAAATTGGCCTTCGAAGTGCACACATTATGTTGACTTCAGAGAGAACTGGTAGAATAGATAGGGTCCTTAGTGAGGATTTGATCCTGCCATCACTGCGGAAATCTTCAGCTACAAACCTTTTAACTGACCTGGAAAAGGCATCCATGCCTTTGTTTTCTAAAGACTAGATTCTGACATCACTCAAAGAACACTGAAGCCCTCTAGAAGAAGGGCTCTATTTTCTGAGGAGGCTCCGGTCCTTTAACATCTGTCGGAGCATGGCGAGGAGGTTTTATCAGTCTGTGGTTGCCAGTGCCAGTTTTGTTCGCTGTCGTGTGTTGGGGCAGCAGACTGAAAGCAGCGGACACAAACAGACTCAGCAAACTGATCAGAAGGGCCGGTGGTGTGGTGGGGGTGGAGCTGGACTCCTTGACAGCAGTGTCTGATAGAAGGATGCTGTCTCAGGGATCCTGGAGAACAGCTTCCATCCTCTACACCATGTGCTGCTGAGGTACAGAGTACTTTCAGTGCCAGACTGATCCCTCCTAAATGCACCACTGAGCGCCACAGGAGGTTCTTCCTTCCTGTGGCCATCAAACTGTACAACTCCTCCCTCTGAGATCAGACACTCTGGTCCAACACACTGTCTTGTTAATTATATCCATATTGGATGCATTATTATAGTACCTGTAATACTTTACTGCTTACAGTATTCCATGATTACATTTGTGACTTGCAGTTTTGACTTTTTGATAAGCCAGCATGCAGCCTTAGATCCTTAGGTTTGGCCATTCTGTTTGTTCCAGAGATGAGGCTGTAACCTTGGCCCTTGGGCTTGGAAGGACCAGCTCATGTGATTTGTCTTCAATTATACAAGCTTTTATACACACCCTGGTCAGGTCACCAGTCCATCGCAGGGCAACATACAGACAGACAACCATTCACACTCACACCTACGGGCAATTTAGAGTGATCAATTGACCTAACAAGCATGTCTTTAGAAAGTGGGAGCACCTGGAAAAAAACCCACGCAGGCACAGGGAGAATGAGCAAACTCCAGACAGAATCTCACTTTTATCAATTGATCCTAATTTGAAATGTTTGTACTTGTGTACTCTGTTTTGGTGCTACAATATCAAACGTGCATACCTATACCATCTTTTCTTACTAAACTGACTGGATCTATGTCACTAACTAATAGATGTTTAATTTTTGAGGTGAAGTGTCCCTTTAAATGTTGGAAATCCATTGATTTCCAAGGAGAGAAATATGCAGATGCAGCCCAAAAATGCTCCTGGACAGCACAGGATGGCCATCTTGGTTGTGCTTCAGCAGTTCAGACTACAGGGTGGAAATCTGTTTCAAATAAAATGAAATGAAACAAATTCTCTTTCCCTTGTTCCTAAGCCATCACAGAGCAACAAATAGCTCAAAATATCAAATAATATCGAGCGTGACCTTTGCAAAGAGCTGAAGCATTAACTGGTTCAACAACTTGCAGGCTGAGAGAAACAAGCAAATGCGACCCCCCGACATCCTGAAATAAGAGAAGTCATAAACCAATCTTTAACCTGGAGTAAGTCAGATATAATGTTCTTTCATCTCAACTCTCAAGTGGGAAAAGTGTCTGAGATTATAGATCATTCAAGCATTTAGTGGCTGCCAAGTACAGTGTGAAAAGTGTATGAGGTCACACCTCAAAACAGTCCATTTGTGAATAATCACAATTCGCAGGTCTGTGGACGCTAACAGAGACTTTGAGCTAGGGGCTTTAATGCTGGATTAAGCTGAGAAGCTGCAGAGTCCGCCAAGGCGAATGCGCTGTCACGGTAAACGCTGGGAGCCAGGTGACCCCTGTGTGGCATGCTGTCTGTGGCTATAAGTGTGTATGTGTGTACCCAGTTTTACTATAGGAAAGCGTAATACCTCATTGTTTCCCATCCATTCTAATTTTATGATCTGTACACCAACTCCTACCTAGCGTTTCCGTCCATTTGAGCTCCAGCTCCAGATCCATCTTGTCCATCTTGAGTTTTTTCTCTTCTTTGGTGGTGATAAGTTTGGCTTCATGCTGACGCTTTTGGGTCTCCAGTTCCTCCTGAAATATCGGAAGAGAAACTCAGTCTAAGTATAACCCCCTCTTTAGGGCACAAATCCAGTTGTGGATTTGTAGTTTCCTGTAGCGTGAAAAAGTTGTCAAAACATCTGGATGGACATTGACAAATGTCAACATGGACAGTTGGCTCCTGGCAATGTCAATCCAAAAACCAATGCGGCATGGAAAACTCTGGAAAAAAGTCCCTGTTTCTCTAAAGCTGATGGTTAAATTATGTGCTTTATTTACAGTATTTTATATAATTTAAGTTTAAGTAAATACCTAAATAAACTGACAAACTGTATAGGAACACTAGACAAGAATCGTCCCAAGCACTTCTCAGATATGAACTTTAAAAAATTAAACAATTAAACAATTCATTCAGACCAACAGAGACACTCAGTGCAGTATGGCTCTGATGGTATCCCCTTACTTCTTATCTATAGTGGAGAAATAAATCGACTCCACAGGTCAGAATTTTTTATGACTGTTTCTTGAAACTGCACCATGTGATGGCTAGGATCAGGGTTAGTAAACGCGACCTGCAGTGCCGTCAGCAGCGTGCTGGTCTCTCTCAGCCGGGCCCTGGTAGCGTCCAGCTCCTCCAGCAGTTTGTCCTGCGCGTCCTTCAGCGTGGAGATCTGCCCCTCAGATGTTCCGAGGTCCTGCTCCCTCTGCTGCACCTCCTGCTGCAACCGAGACACCTGCAGGCACGAAGAGAGTAAACTCCACACGGTTCTGCGCTTTCAGGCTTTGGCCCTAAAACTACATCAGCATTTTATGCTCGGTGAGGTGGAACATAAGCAAAACTGCTTTCAATAAGGGTTTCCACTTCTGAATTTCAAATGAGCCAGGACCCACATACTTTTGCTAACGTGGCAACATATTTCTGCAATGCATCCTCAACATTAAAAGTACAGTTGAAATGAAAGTATGTGCTTGTGCTCAAAAAAAAAACATTAATGTAAACAGTTGTGGCCGTAGAAGACTATTCAGGGAAATAATCCTCAGCACTCATATACTGACCAAACCAGCAAGTATATTCAAATATTAATTTCAATCTACCAGACAGGTCACATCATGAAAATGTCAGAGAAGCTTGTTGCAGATGCAGATGCAAATTAAATTCAAAGTTTAAGCCAAGAGCTCTGTTTAAGAAGACTCTAAAGCATAAGCATGGCGACGCAGCACTGTAACTTAGTGTCACGACTTAGGTGCAAACATCTGTTGTCACAAAAGGAGACATGTAAATAAGCATCATATAATTTATTTATTTCATATTTGCTGAGCATAAACATCCCAGCTCTTGGTGGCTTTCTCTCCTGACCCTGCTCAAATGTGTACAAAGAAATGAATCGATGAGACGTGGTGTATTTCTAAGCATGAAGGCTAGTGCTAGTCATCTACTTGGTAACGGACAGCTAGCGTGGCTTGTAATATAATCTAATAAAGTTGGAAATGCTTCCGCTGTTACATCTATAGTAGCTACATCTAACAAAAGACTGTTATCGTCCAACATGGCAGGGTGAAAGTTTTGTGTCTTGGTTATTTAGCTAGTACAACTACATACTCAAATAAAATGTCATTTTTTTCCCCCTACCTCTCATCCGCTGCATTTAGTTTGGATGTGAGTCCTCCTTCAGATCATCAGCTGCTGCCTGAGCAGCGTCTTCTGCTCCTCCAGAGAGAGGCGCTCTCTCTCAAACTGCTGCTCCAGCTCCTGTGGAAAACATTCATAAACACACAAACATAAAAACACTGTGTTCAAAATGTGGTTGGGAGGCGTGGCTTTGGGGTGAGCTCCAAGAGAAAGGGGCGTGTGTTTACTTTCCAAATCTGGCTGACTCTTACTGAGTTTTCAAAATCTCCTACCCTACCTTTAATTCAAAGCAACAGATATAAAAGGTGCGAACAATGGGCATGAAAAAGTGCTAAAAGTTGCACTTCCACTTTTGGCCACTTGAGGCTAGCTCCACCTTAACAGCAGAAAAATATATATTTATATTTATATAGTTATATTAACAGCATTATTCATCATTCAGTGGTGATTGTACGACCTCCAATCGGCAGTCATCACCGTTATAATCTAATACTGAAAAAAGGTATTTAAAATTTTTTTTTAAAAATTTGGAAATGTCCAACAGTAATTGCAAACTTATGTACATTAGTATAGTTTAAAGTTTGTCAGCTCCTCAAGGGGGCCCCGACTGGCTTGGGGAACCCAAGCAGTTGCCTGCCTTGTCTGCTGACAAGCAGTACCTCTCAAAAAGCTAACAAGTAGCAGTTAGCACTTTAGTATAACTATATAAAAAAAGCTGATAGTAAATAGAAAAGTGTTTCCAAAGTGTTTCCTGATGGCCCTTACCACGCCCAAGACACAACGATAGCTGTCAATGATTCCTTACAGGGCCCTGATTGGCCCATGTCTGGCATAGTAGAATTGTGATGCTGGGTTGAATTAAAGGTATGCTATCCAGAGATGTTAGCCTAGTAATGGATGTGATAAAGTTTGAAAATGATGATTCAGTATTGAAAAACAAATATGCTACAATTCAAGAAAATGGATGATCGTGATGTATGAAAGCAGGATCACATGGATCACAGGACTACATGCCAGGCAATCATGGCACAGATCTAGAAATGGCCTCCTCTTTCCTCTTTTGTTTGACATTACATTCAAAGCATTCATCTGTACAAATGTCTAAAAATACTTCAAACATCCTCGTTGTCCTTGACAGAGAGGAGAGCTCTCGCATTGTTACCGTAATAAAGCTTATTATGTCTGCTGATGAATGGGGAACACTTTCTGTTCTACTGTGCAATGATTGCCATTTTCCAAGGACAATTAGAGCTGAGGGAAATTGCTGTAATGCCACATGAAATTTGCCACTATTATTCATTACACAGGAAGATGGAGTTTGTAATGTCTTGTATTAAAAAAAAGAATTAGTACATCGGACAATGAATGGGACTTTGTTCATCACAGAGTAGGAAAGACTTCTCTGCTGGTAGGATAATAACTATCAAACCGTTAGCTTTCCATGCCAACAACAATTGAAACTGACAGCTTAAATCATTCCACTGAATGTTTGAGGTTTAAATAAAATGTACATTAGCATACAACAACAATCTCTACTATATAAAGCTTTGTTTGACGTACTGTGCTAACACGTTACAATCAAGAAGTCCTTGCTGGTTCAATAAGATCGCTACACAGTTTTTACATCCTCCTATTATGGCTATTGGAAATTGCAGATATACAATGGAATAATAACTAAGCACAGAACAAACTTCAAGTTAACATGCATGTTAAAATGGATATGCATGAACATGCTGCTCCACCATAAAGGTCTGTAAAAGCACAGCAGGACAATGAAGCTTCTAGAGTTGTTCTTTAAGTTATGTTTCTGTCCATCTGATGATTGGAAGTCATTGCATGACAATGTCAAGTTTGTACAATGACCATTTATTGAATCGCAGGTGATCGCAGGTTGCGATGTACGTCACTATGAGAGGAGGAGAAGGAGGACGTGGATGCAGGGTGACAGGTCGTAGCAGCTGCCACCGCTAGAATTTTATTTCAGGTTGTCGTTGGTAAAAACAACGGCCGTCGTTGAAGCTGTATCACAGTGCGACACAAGACCATCGTTTTAGAGCCACGACCAAAGATACCTCCATGATTGTTCTCTACGATGGTCGTCTTGAATCTCACAGTGTAAACCCAGCATAACAACGTGTGTCCTACCATATCCAAACAGATCCCTTCTCACTGACACCATCATGATGTAAGTACTTTTTAACAAGACACTGACCACGATAGTTCGGGTACAAGGGTATAGCCTGAAGTCAGCAGTGTGAATGCTGGAGCTGGGGTATACGCCTGGGTGTAACTTTACGTCTAACAAACATTCGGTTCTGACCCATGCACCACTCGGACTTAAGATGTAACTTTTACACCTCGTATGGAGCAGGATGGACTAATAATCATAATACTCATAATGGAAAATGATGATCACACAACCTTAAAAGAACAACAATGGCAGTGTGTCTCATTCATAGATCAAAAAATGACATAGATGAGTGGTGTGACAGGATGTCAATTCAGACAGCGAGTTGATGGATTTTTCACACAGAAAGAAACCCTCTGCTGTCAATGACCTGCACTTCCTGATTTCACTGAGATTGTACGCAAACACATGGGGCTTTTCACAATACTGTGGGAGATATGACCCATACACAGCAGTATGTAAGAAGATTTCTTCAGTTTCCTTCTCACTCCCTCAGTAACACTTATCTTCTTTTTCTTCTGATTTCCGTGTCCTCCATGTCTGAAGGCAAAAGCTATCTTGCGCTTTGATATAAGTGTGTTGCTTGGCAACAATCCTGGCTTTGCATGTATTCATAGTGACATGCATTGTAAGACCAGGCGCAGCTACGGCTTGGTGCACTTGGTATTAATTCCAGTTACATTGCGCTTGTGCACTCCACTTCAACCAGCCATTGAGAAAAACATCGGCATGCATACGACGTTCATCTCCTGCTGAAAGCAACAGTGTAGGTGAAATCAACAGTAATGTTGCAAAGCATGAATCCAAAACAAGGAACTGAAAGATGCTAAAATGCTCAAAGAATAACTGTATATTGATAGTCTCACCAGTCCTTAGACCAAGAGCAAGCATGCACAGCTATCAGATAATCACTAACAACCATGAAACACAGCACCCTGCGTGAATGAATGGATTTATCATTATTTTTCCATCGGCTGACGCTGAAACAGACGGTGAGAAATCCATTATGACGCATCAGGATTTCTGTCATACCTCGCGGCTCGATTTAGAGGGCGAGACCGAGGTAGAGCAGACGTATTCATTTAAATTCACAAAGGCAGCCGTCTCACAGACAACCCTCATTATAATTTAAAGTGATGAAAGAATAGAGGTGATGAAACAGACAAAAGAATCTAGTGACAGAGAATAGATGGACTTCTTCATATCTGAGATGCTGCAGAAAAGAAACTGAAGGAGCACTGAGTGAGAAGCCGCCTCCTCTTCCTCCTCATTGCTCTTACATGCTGGACACTCTGCAGCAACACCTACCAGAACAATCCTAAAGAGGTCTGAACAACAGGGAAATTACTGCGCAGTTCAGAACACAGTAGGAAGGGAATAGGAGTCCATGAAATTCACACTAGCCCAGATAGGAAGAGCTTCTTCGTATGTGGAACGCATATCTAATTACGGCACTCTTCCCTTAATGTAGCTGTCAGCTCTGATCGGTTCTACAGCGGAATATCATTTAAAAACATGTCCTCATTATGCAACTTTGATGCAAGAGAATACTTGATCACTTGCTTTCACGTGGCTGTGTGTGACTGGAATAAAGGATTTGGTGGAGATCTTACATCTCACATGGCTTTTTTTTTCAGGCTGGTGGATGTGCCCCTCTGATGCAGCACAACCTCAAGCTCATTGAACAAGTCCCAGATGTGGGTTGTAGTCTGGAGTCTCATATCAGGATTATGGAAAATGTCTGTTTGTTACTATTTGATTATAAGATATAGGAGGACATTTCTTTCTTGTTAAAACTATTGTGGTCACTATGACAAAAATGAAAAAAGATTGGCCTTGTGTGAGTTAGCAGTGGTTAGCACTGTTGCTTCACACCAAATCTGGCTGGGCCCTTTGGTGTGGAACTTTTGTGTGTTCTCTCTGGGTACTCTGGATTTCTCCCATATACCAAAGAACTGCACATTAACCCAATTGAGACTTTGAAATGTTTGTAGGCATGAAAGCTCTCTGTCTGTGACCTGTTCAGGGTATTAACCCTGCACCCCTGTGACCCTGTAGTACATTGCAAAGTGGGTGAGAACAATGAAATCTTTGCCATTTTTGAAGAAGGATTTCCAACCAGAGACCAAATCCAATGCAAATTCAGTGGCTCCCGATGGCTTCTGGTTGACCACCTGGAATGCTCACAGTGCTACAGGGGCTGACTTTGCTGATCTCTGCCATGGGAGAATGAGATTCAGAGCAGGAATCTTACACTAGAGCTCCAGTATACAATTCCAAAGTAGTGGTAGTAGTACAAAGTACCTCTACCCTAAGATCAAGGAGGTGGTCTGTAGTCGCCATTACAAGGGACTACTTTCTCCAAGTCCAAGTATTCTATGAACAAGGATTCAATATGCTCCAGTTGGTTCCATAAAACATGACCAACACCCTCTCTAAAAGTCAGTTTCAATTACATATTCTTCTAGATTCCACAGTGGAGACTGAATAGAAAAGAAACACCTCACAGGGTTTCTATTTTCATACCATCAGATTTTGAATTCACTGAGGATAAAAGTTTTTTTGAAAGTTAAAAAAGGTGATGGAGTAAAAAATATATATAACATAGAATATGCAATGGACAAGCAGTGTAAAAGCGCCATCAAAGAAGCGAGTGTATACGCTATGTATGAGCTTAAGGCCTGTTAGGGTGGCCACACTCTGTGTTAAGTAAGTAGTATTAAAATATTGATGTTTGAAGTTTCAGACACACACACACACAAGGACTGGTGGTCTGCCAGGGTCCCTCAGCCAACGACTCACATCCATCTCTCTCAGCATCAAATCATTTGGTCCTCATTTTGATTACTTTACTTTCCCCACTTGCAGTTTTTATGCGCTGTAAATGTCAGCAGTATTCAAGCAGGACTGTGAATTTACATCCACGGGTTGTGCACTCATTTTAAATGTCAAACCTCCGCAGCTTCATTTCAGGGTTTGTTTGAAAGATTTCCACAATCCCCCCCCTCGCTCTCATGTCCTAATCTCATTAGTTCCTTATTGTCTCCATGCTTCGGCGGGGCCGCGTAAAATCTGCGTGTGAAGCGTGGAGTAGCAATTTTAGCATATCCTTAAAATAGCATCCGGAGACGCTCTTATCACCTGTGTGAGTCATCAGGGAGACTGTGTGCAGTCTCTGCGTGTGTCAGCTGCCACATCTCCCAACGTTGTTGTCAGTGAGGATTTATTGGTATTTGCCTTTCTTTGTAACATAATATAACCCTGACAGAAGAAGCTCCCCCCGATGTTCCGCACATTTTCACCAGCTTAGGCTCTGTGAGGTGTCCTAGATGACATTTATAGGTGATAAATATAAATATGCTCCCACGTCAGTAGGTTGAATTTCCTCCTTCGAGATTACCAGCTTCTTAGTCGCTGCTCGGGTTCCTTTTGAAGTATTTTAGTCCAACCTAAACAAAATGCTAATTTTTTTCCCTACTTCCTTGGCCTGTGACGCTTACATATAGCTAAATTCATTTTAACAACCTCTGCAAAGAGACACAGTAATAACAGTGTTTATCCCTTAACCTTTAGTCGGTATGCTAAGGAGGTTATTATTGAACGTTCTTTCCCTTATTCCCCAGAAACAGGTCTACATGCCAAAAGTCTTCTGATCATTCTAATAACCGTGCTAACGCAGTGAAAAGGTTAACCCTTATGCACTGTTCAGGACATCTTTGTCCTCTGAGAGTAACTTTTTGTCTATATGTGAGCAAATTGAATCATTTTTGCTGAATAAGCTTAATTTTACATAAAATCTGTTAATATGATTTTTAAATTTTTCATAGGTCAATAATACACTGTGGGCAAATTTTACCCCCTTTCGTGTTGTTTTACCCTGTTGGTAGGAGGTTAAATTTGGAGGTAAAATTTGTGACAACAACAGGGTAAACCACCAACAACCAAGAATGCATGATTATGTAGTGCCATGGCTGTGCAGTCCAAAAATGTGGTTATAATGGAAGTCTAGGGATAAAGGACTTGTTAAATCTGTTTGTCTTGCACTTTGGTAGAGCCAAAACCTGAAGACAGGTAGACTCAACTGTCAAACACAACACAACACGAAACTTAGAACACAATGGAAGGACTTATGTATATATGAACCCGCTTTGTCCTGCAGTCCAGGGTCACGGGGGGCTGGAGCCTATCCCAGCTAACTATGGGTGAGAGGCAGGCTACACCCTGGACAGGTCTATATAACAATATATTGTGGTATAATGTGTATTAAAACAAACCTAATTTCCATCAGCACTGATTAGAAGTACCTTCATAAGTCACATAAGTCACAGGACGTTAATGACCGCCCTTGATGATCCATGGTTAGCCTTGGCACCTGTTTCAAATTTCAAATGTTAAACTAAAATCTCAAGTCTTTTGTTGATAGTCTGGTTGTTGCTCTGCCTACATCGCATGCTTTGTTTCTCTGATGCTTGTATGTGTCTCTTAAATGGGTGTATTGGTTGTAAAATTGAATTGAATTGAATTATCCAAATGAGACCAGAGGGGAGTTCTGTGTCTGTTGGTAGCGCCTCATAGAAATCCAAGTGGAATCAATAGGTACCAGACTAATTCTTTGTTTAGAATAGAAAAAAATCATTAGGATGGCTGGCTAGGCTGGTCCATAGAAACCTTTCACCGTGTTTCTGTGTTTGGTTTTCTTGTAAATATCTGCAGCTTGTACATTGTGTTGAGATGAAGTCTCTTAAAGTGCCACACTCGTATCTACGTGGCAGTAGGTTGAAGTTAAATAATTATCTAAAATCTTTCACTGACTTATACACATTTGAAATATTGCACTTTTTTCTTGAACCCCAAAAAAAGATACTGCCATGGCTGCAAACATACCCTCAGGCTGGGGTGGAAAGTAACTAAATAATTGAGTCAAGCACTGTACTTGACAACACTTGACTTGACTTGACACTGACAATTTAAAGGTCCCTGTACTTCTCTTTAGTGCCATTCTGTGCTACTTTACAAATCACTTCCAATATGTTTGCTGTCCTGTTTTTTAATATAGCGAGGGGAAGATGTTGATAGTGGCTTTTTAATTACCTGCTTTTAACCTAACAGCAAAAAAGTAAAGCTACCTAGTGTTTCTTGATGTACAGTAAATCTATGTATCTACTACAGCAATATACTATTTTTTTGTTTTTCTGCTATTCTTTTTACAGTGTACTCAGTAACTCTACAGTAATATCAGCACTGCCATTAGATCCTGAAAAATGTCAACAGTTTCAGCACTAAGCAAATCCAGAGGCATCAGTCTCGGTGTTGAGATGGCATACACATCGCTGCCCAGAGTTAAGCAGAATAAACCACCTTTCTCATAGATGTCCAATGACTTCAAACACTATGTTTGCTCACCTATATACAGGCAGCACTGCACTCTCTGAATCTTAAAAGGCAGTGACTCTAGTGAAGGCTTGAACTGAACACGCTGGAGGAGCATCGCCTGCCAAATCCGCTGCCAAATGATCCGAATGTTGTTCCCAGCCTTTCTCTTCCATATCAACAAAGACAAGCTTCTGTAACAGTATTCAGACAATACAAAATTTACAATGCTAAATAAAAGTCTCAAGGCAAACTCTGTAAATAGCTGCTCTAGTAAATCCATTTGACAAAACTTCCAGATTGTCTCTAAGAAATCGCTTTGCGCGCATTAGCCTACACGAACACTTCTGAACAATGCCCACACGGGGGTCGACGTACCTTCCTACACACACACACTGACAGCAACATATACTGTGGCCAGTGTTGCAGCGTTGATCACAGTGACACAGTAAAACAGATGTAAACAAAGCTGGATGTCACTCATTCATTAACAGATATAACATCAACAGAGTCATTTATGACACATCTTTTGGCAAGGCAGCAGCTGCAGAAGGCAGTGACAGCTGACAGCTTGTATTTACACCGAGTCAGTCCTGATCAGTCAGATTTTTAATGATGATTTGCTCATCTTAACAATATGAATTGTTGCAACAGGTGATTTCTACAAATTTAGTCACTTAGTTCTCCATTTGATGACTTTAACCTTATCATGGGCAGGGCAATGATTCCCTTCTTTTTCTCTAAGGGGCAAAGGTTGCTAGGCGGCAGAAGCTCCAAATCATGATACAGATTTCTGCTTTCCCAGTAAGGGGCAGTGACAGATTCTCAAAAAAAAAACATGACCATGTTAATGATGCCCAGAACCAGATTGACTGGTTATGAAGCGCTAATACTGTGAATGCTAGTTCTTTTAAGTAGCCTGCTGGCTAACAAGTAGAGTGCTGATCGTACAGCATGCACTCAACTCATTCATGGCCCAGTAGAGCCACCTGGACCCACTAGCATGGTAAGCTAAGCTAAGTTAATGAACATTAAACAGCCAAGTAAACTAACAAAATGATTGAGTTAAGACTCACTCAACACTCGCAAAGTGCAACTGAGTGGAATGTAGTGGGCCCCCCTTAGGGAGGTTATTTACCCTCTTTGGCCTCTGCCTGGCCTAGGGCACTATGTAGTTTCCTGTTGGCAAGCACTACCTCTGGCCATAGGGTAGTTTTTAACTGAAAGGACATGCCGTGCAGCAGCTGGCAGACACAGAACTGTCCCGATCCAATCACATGATCGGAAATCAAGCCAGATTAAGTGGTTTCAGACTAGATCAGAATTAGATGTTACCGCCGGAATCAGATATATGTAATGACTAGTAATGACTCCCTGGTGCGTTGTCTAGGGGTGTGATTGTTGCTTTGGGTGTGAGAGGTCCTGGGTTCAAGAGTCCGATGAGCTGTTTCCTTTGCGAAATTTCCCAGTTTGGGGATGGATAGAGTATTTATAGCCTGCGGCAATGCATTTCAGGCAGTTCGAAGTATTGTGCCCATGGAAATGGTAGTTGGTGCAGTTGCGAGCGCTCCTCTCGGGACACACACAGGGATTTGCTTACGTAAAAAAGAAACACGAGTAGTAATAGGTTTAAAGAGGAGAAAAAAAAATGCCCCGTGACAGCGCAAAGGCACAGGACATCACAGCCAAGGTAGCGCAAATAATCGCAATGAGTGACCACCTTTGTAGTGAACCCTAAAAGTATTGGATTGGACTCGGTATTGGCAGATACTCAAAATCAAATGGCTCGAACTTGAGGGCAAAAAAAGAATTGGGACACCCCTAGTAAAAACCCAGTCTAAATACATTTAATGTCACTGGATCTAATGTTAGAAGGTTTAAGCAGCTGCCGAGCCAAGCAAATATTAAAACTTTCTTCATCATTCGCCAGAACTGTTGTTGAAACTACAAATCCTACTTCCACAGATTTCTTGTTTGTCTGCCACAGATTTCATAGCTTCAAGCTGGACTTAGATATTTGGGAGTAACTGTACGAGCGGAAGCCATGCAGAAAAATGACTCCATATGGAGGAAGCAGCTGGTGTAGTCACTTTTTGACAAACATTTTACATGGAAACTTTGGGTCACACAGGGAGTGCTTTTCTCTCCAGGGAGGAGAGAGGCATCAAACAACAGTAAGAGTGGTGGAATAAATATGTAAAAATATGCCCCTTTGTTCTAAAATAAGTTGCACAAACTTACAACTAGTCACAAGTACCTAAAATTGCCCTCTCATCTGTGTCCTCTAGCAAGAGTTTGATGATGCAGAATCAATTAAAAACATACAGCTGTTCATTTCAAACAAACGCTGATTACTCAAGAAGCAGCAATCTGAAAGTGAGTCTGGTGAAGTTGACCATCTGATGCTTCCTATGCTTACAAGTCTTCTTCAATCAAGAGGGAACAACCTAGATTTGGTGTGTGTGTGTACTCACAGCCAGCAGGCGGTTTTTGTCCTTCTCTGCTGCATTGAGAGCATTCTCCAGGGTCACTCTGTGCTTCTTGGCGACTTCATCCAGAGCTCGAGCCTGGCTCTCCTTCATCTGGCTGGCGTCTTCTTCGTATCGAGCTCGTATGGTGTTCATGTCCATCTTGTGGGATGTCTTCTCCTCGAGCAAGGCCTGGCATGCACAAAACGTACACACACACACACCGGTTTGAATTAAGCTCAAAGGTGAGAATGTTGATAGACAACACACATAACACAGAGCTTGGGCTGACATTCACACCATATGCTGTATTATTCAGCCTTTTTTTGCCAGTGTTTGTTTAGTGACTGCCAAGGAATTAATCCTGCATCCTGTCTGTGGTGTCTAAAATTTGATCTCTCTGTCTCTCTCTCTGTCACCAATTCACACTCATATTGGTTTTCCTGCACAGGAGGGGCTGGTACTGGTAATCAGTGACAGGCAGTATCGTTGGACATCTTGTTCCGATGGTCCTTGAATCCACCATGTACGAGCAACTCTAAGCACAAAATCAAGAAATTTCACAACAACTTTATTCTACATGTCTAAAGATCAATGGAGGTTAAACTCGTGATGTCACAGGATGCTGTTATGCCAACTAAGTGGCAGCATTTTGTTGAAAACTACGGAGCCCCTGTGATGACATGGTAAAAAAAATCAATCAATCGTGGCCCCCGAAATATGTATAACGCGCGCACAAAATACTAATTCGTGGCCACGAAATACTACTTCGTTCCCACGAAATACTTCGTTCCCACGAAATACTACTTCGTTCCCACGAAATACTAATTTGTTCCCACGAAATACTAATTCATTTGCAGAAAATACTACTTCGTGGCCACTAATTAGTATTGTTATTGACAGGGTGCATGGGAGCGGGCTGCCCGACCAGGGAGCACCTTTCCCGGGCAGCAGGGAGCAGCCCGCTCCCATGCGCCCTGTCAATAACAATACTAATTCGTGCAAAGTGCGGTATTCATTCACTCCACATTCACACAGTGGCAGTGGTAAGCTACACCTGTAGCCACAGCTTCCCTTTGGGGAAGACTAACAGAGACTACCAGTTTGCACATACGGCCTCTGCCAAATATTCATTCATACACTGGTGAATGGGCCACCACCAAGATGGTTAAAAGATTCCAGTGGGATTCAAGCCAACCTTCTGGTTATATTGGACGACCCTCTACCACTAAGCCACTGCCACCCGTTAGTAAGCCTCCAAACAAATAGACGATCAGCTACACCAAGACACCTAAATACAAAGAAACCATTCATCATCAACATTCATCATCAAGGGGGTCAGTATATACAAGGGGGCGCAATAGTTGGATCAATAACAGTTACATGTAAATGTCAGGAAATCTGATTCCTGGACACATGTCAGTGCTCATGGTTGAGTTGAGTCCAGCTGCCGTAAAATTTAAGTGGATAATATTGTGTTTTTTACTTGTGTTTTCACAGTGTCTTCCTCTGAAACCAGCCATGTTGCTGCTTGTTTTGCCACTCAGTCCAGGTAAGGGGGTTTCTAGGGTGGAGGTGATGTCTGCACAATACAAGAAGTTTAATATCCCATGCCCTTACGCCCTTTCAATCTGGCCAGAATCACCACCCACGCCCATCCATCCTCAATCTTCTGAACCAGTTAGAAGTATATTTTGAGCCCAGCATCTAACACAACAGTTGTAAAGGAGATGCTTTCCCAGACACACACACAGGCTAAGGAGAGGAGAGAGACGTAAACCTTAAATGACAGCAAAGGACTCAGAGTGATGAAAATGAAACGGTAGATCTAAACGGGATTTAATGTGGCCCTTTCTCTGCAAAAGGGAGAAATTAACCTCTCACTTCATTTGTTTATGTCACACTGTGGAGTTTTCCCTTTTAGGCCATATGAAAACACAGCAGTCTCACCCAGTTTGACCAGTTTGTTTGATGTTTCTTGGTAAATTTCCAAAACAGCCCTTTGGTTTGGAGCAATTACTGAACACCAGTGTGATCGCTCTCTGATGGGAGATTAGAAGTTGTTTCATGTTGCTGCCAGCATCAGATAATCTGCCAGATACCGACTGGTTTTAAAGCACCTAAATAAAATAGAAATTGCAGAGCTAATTTGTTAAAATTTCTTTTGCATCATCATAATCTCACCTGTTATTAAGTAAAGAACCAAAAGAATAGTCTATAATATTTTAATGGATCTCTTAGTGCCTACTACTATGGTTTTAGCACCAGAAGAAGGTACTCTCACACTTTTCTTGTGCATCGTCAGCTGAACTAATTGATAATACTGTTCCTTTTTTTAGTGTTTTGGCAGGATTTGGCTAATTAAAATGTGGCTGAAGTCATGCAGTGAAAAAGCAGCTACTTTCCTAATTAAATCCAAATATGGTGGCTTCAGATTAGTTTTTTTTTCCACCGAGAAAATCAACATTCTGACAACAAACTGAGTCCACTGTTGGCGGAGTAGAGTTTGTTGTCTCTGTGTCTCAATACAAGGTCTGACAGCTTTTGTCCTGGCCTTTCTTTTGTTCTTCTTTTATGGATTTAAAGATGGATTTCCAGGGAGCAGTACCAACCAAACAGAGAGACGAGCTTGCAACTTGTAGGCACCATCTTTGCGCCGTCCAGTGGGGCGGAAGCATGATGATCAGTACTGACCTTTTTGGTTTTGCCTTTCTGTTTGCTTTTGTTGCTTTGTTCTTTATTTACCTATTCTTTATTCAAGAATGGAAAAGTCTCCACCTCCTGTCTCTTCCTCAGGCCTGGGTAACATTATTGTTGCTTCCCCTTATCCCCTAGAACGCAACATTGTTCTACGATGGACTGGCGACCTGTCCAGACTATACCCTACCTCTTGCCTGCAGATAAAGTATTAAAGACATTCCTTAGACATAGTGTCCTTTGTCCAACAGTGTCCAACAGAGTGTGCATGCTCTGACACGACAATAAACACAGGGTATAGCTAGTCAGGTTGCTAGAAAGTGTAAAATTGATATGAATCTTAACAATAATGTCAAGCAAGAAATGACTTAGGATTGAAAAGCTGTTGGAGAAGTGATCCAAGATTTCCCATCATCCATTTAAATTCACAGCAAGGAACACTCCCAGCTCTCAGAGGATTACACGGCACAAATGTCAGCGATAAAAGGATGGGAAAACACACATGAAGCAGCAACGCTTGACATTTACTGTCAGCTGCGGCTGGTCTGCTGACTACATTGTTTCTTAAATCATCTGACCTTTAAGCTTTTTTTTTTTAAACAAACTTTGTAAATGCTCCAATCATCGGGTTTGACCTATTCAGCTGTTTAAATATTTCGTTGCATACATAAGATCTATATAATATGTGCCTACTTATGTTCCATACTCTACGAGAACAAAGAACTTTCATCTCGCTCTTGCCCCTTCTCGGAGCGCTTGTTCGGCAGCTCTCGTAGCTTGTTCTTGACACTCGTCTTGCGTTGATGTTGTAGGTTTTGTGTTTTGTTAGTGTTGTTAGTTTAGCTTTAATGGCCTTTGTATTGTACAGTAGTTAAAGGCCTTGAATGAGCACAGATGGGGGATTATGGCCTGTAAAATCACAGGAAAGTCCAAAAGGAAGGAAGAAAGAAACATGATCACGATGTTTGGTTGATACTCCAAAACCAACATGTGGTGTTGTTTGCATGAGTGGAGCAATAAATTCCACCAGTTAAAGTAAGGAGTAGGTATAATTGAGCTCAATTTCACTTTAGTTTTCACTGAAAGGATTAGAGATTAAAATTGGCTGCATGTGGAAAAAACAAACACTACTTTTCTAGGCTGTCATCCCAATTAAGACATTTTTTCGTGCACTATACAGATATACCCCAGAAAGATGTCAATTACAGCAGCTGGTTGTTTCCAAGGCCTAGAAATACTGTGCTGTCCTATTATTATGTTCTCCAGGTGAGGAGAGTGAGTAGTTTTGGGAAAGTCATGCTGCATTCAAGTCACATGGGAAAAAACCGACAGTTCAAATTTGTCTCCTCTTTTTTAACCATTATTTGTAATGCAGTAATCTAATGGCTTCTAATGAGTATTGGTGGGATTTTATAGACAACTCTGTGTTGAGCACTGAGCTATTAAATGTTAGGAAAAAAAGAGGTCTGGAGAAAAGTCTGCAGATGGGTTTAGTCACTGCATCTTGATAACTTACTGGTTATTCATAGCGGAGTTACTACAGCCTGACATGAATATAAAACAACACACACACACCTTCTCCAGGGATTGGATCTGCTGTTTTTGTCTTTCCTCGAGGGCTTGGCCCTGGCTCAGCAGGGCCTCCCTCTCTTCCTCCATCCTCACCACCTTGTCCTTCAGCCGGCTTCGCTCGTTGTCTAGGTCCCTGATGGCTGCTTCCTGGGTCATCTGGGTGGCCTGCAGGCTGCTTATCTGACCTATGACGGGGACAGAGTTGACAGGCGTGAGGAGACCGCACAGTAGAATGGAATGTCATCAGCATACTGTCATTCTAGGTCATTTTTATAAATGCATCTAGCACATTTTATTCAGTCCTGAATGTGTTTATGTTTCTGATTTCCTTTCAAAGACAACATGGGAGTAGCATCAGAAGTCAGTAACTCACTAAATATTGTTTAGGGACATTAAACACTGCTTCGTTTGTCTTTTTTTCTTTTTTCCAAAAATGTTTAAAAATTTAAGAAATCTAGATACTGTGAAATTTGTGAAATCTTTATATATATATATATATATATATATATATATATATATTAGACTGGTGAGCATCAGAGCCACCATCCAAGATGAAACAGCCAAAATCCACGAGTACATCAGGAAGATGGCCCCAAGCGATGGAATACTTAGTGACCCCTCCACAGAATGTACCACCGACAGATACAGGAAGTGGCTGACATCGAGAAGTCCTACCAGTGGCTGGATAAAGCTGGACTGAAAAACAGCACAGAGGCACTAATCGCAGCAGCACAGGAACAGGCCCTGAGCACAAGATCGATAGAGGCTGGGGTCTACCACACCAGACAGCACCCCAGGTGCAGACTGTGCAAAGACGCCCCTGAGACAATCCAGCACATAACAGCAGGGTGTAAGATGCTAGCAGGCAGGGCGTACATGGAACGGCATAACCAAGGCATAGTGTACAGGAACATCTGTGCCTGGAGGTCCCAAGGTCAATATGGGACACACCCCCAAAGGTGATTGAGAATGACCAAGCTAAGATCCTGTGGGACTTCCAGATACAGACCGACAAAATGGTGATGGCTAACCGACGGGACATAGTAGTAGTGGACAAACAGCAGAAAGCTGTAGTGGTAGATGTAGCAATCCCATGTGATGGCAACATACCAAAGAATGAACATGAGAAACTGGAGAAATACCAAGGGCTTAAAGAGGAGCTAGAAAAGATGTGGAAGAGAGAAGGTAACAGTGGTCCCCGTAGTAATTGGAACCCTCGGGGCTGTGACCCCCAAACTCGGAGAGTGGCTCCAACAGATCACAGGAACAACGTCAGAACTTTCAGTCCAGAAGAGCGCAGTGCTAGGAACAGCTAAGATACTACGAAGAATGCTCAAGTTCCCAGGCCTCTGGAAGAGTCTGGAAGAGGCCTGTCAAATCAATTGATTATACAGGCTGCATTAAGAGAAGTAAAAAAAAAATTTCATGTAAGTCTTTAACCTGATACCGGCAAATAGGTGGTGTGTTTCTATCAGGTGTGGCCACCTCATGCCACTTATTTAGGTGTAATTTAATTAACACACAACACTTAATTGTTTGAAATCAAGGGCGTAGTTTGATCATTGACAGAGGTGGAGGTGTCCCCACCAATGTCCAGCGATTACTAAATTGTCCCCGCCAATAATTTGATCCCTTAAAAAAAAAAAAAAAAAAAAAAATTTCACTCATTGGGTTCAGGAAGGGTTAAATTCAGTTCTATTCTTGCGTCCTACCAATAGATATCCTCCTGTCCCAAAGCCCTTGATATTATGATTCTGATTGGGTTATATCAAGGGCTCTGGTCCTACCATAACACTTGTGTATGATTGGCTGGGCCCTGTTTATATTTATTTTTTAGCTTTTTAAACCTAATTTCAAGATTTCATTAAATATTTTAATACTTTTTACACCTTTGTTGTCCTCCTTTTTTGCTTAGTCCCTAACAGTTTCCACAATGCATACCCGATGCTCCGGTTACTCCACATTAATCCCTTCTTGACTGACCTTGACAGGCTGTACGATCTGTATTGTGCTGTCATGACATCTTATTAATCTATCATAAGACATGCGCACAGCTCTGTTGGAAATTGATAACGCATCCTCGGTGAGCGCACAAAGCTCACAGGAACTAATGGGCCGAGTACAATTCTGCGCTAAGCTGCTGCCACGACTCACATGCTGCAGATGGTAATGTTTATGCACGAAGTAATGACAGAGAGACATCATAAGATATTAAATCCGAATCTAACACACAACAATTTCACCCAAGGCGAGTGCACACAAACTGGGTGTAACAGAGAGCCTCCTCTGTCACTGAGAACCTGGGAATGCCATTAACTCCCACATACAGGGATACATGCTATTAATGTTACAAGCCATAATTCCGCAAACAAGGTGAGAGGTTAGCGCATATGTTTGATGTGTTCGCACAAAATACATATGCGCTACATATGACAACAGGGGATAGAGAGAGAGGAGGAAAAAAGACAAGGAAAGAAGAGGAAGATATCTTACTGGCTTTGAGTAATATTTCAGTTGCTTGCTGCTGAACTCGGTCTCTGGCTGCTTCCAGTTCACATTCAGCCTCCTTCTGACGGATCTCCACAATCTCAGAGTTCTGGGTCACCTCGTCCAGTTGCTTAGTTAGGTCCTGCAGATAGGTGAAACCACACAGCTTTGTTAAGATGAGCTTTTTTTACTGCTGCTTACAAGTTTAACTATGCAAATAAAAGAATGACAGCCAATCCAATAAAAAAAATGTGAATTTTTTTTTTATTTCGGGACCTCAGATTTCCACAATCACTGTGCCAATATTAGCATATTGATGGCGCATTAATAATACTGACGATTAAGAACCCAAATGCTGACTGCTGCTCAATTAATACGAACTACACTGCAGGGAGGGATTCGAAATGAACTCACACATACACGCACACGTACAAACACACAGACGCAGTACAGTACAGTGGCTGTGTGATTTAGCTCTTTGTAAGAACTCATGAGAGGCAATTTCACATCTTTCAATCCCATCAAACAGCCGGCCTCAAACTTAATTAATGCTGCTGCGCCTACGACAATGAAACCTCAGTCTGGTGCAACCACGGAGGAGTCACACATGAAATACACAATACACATGCTGATTGATGTGTTATCCATTTTAAATTTTAAACCCATATATTTTTAATTTTCTTACTGTACCAGTACTGCAGGAATTGGTCCTTGTGTGAGGCTTGTAGTTCGCAAATCACTATACATCAGCTGATGTTGATGATGATACAGCTCACTGATGTTATATCATCTCATTATCGTGGATTTGTTGGTATGATGTGACCTTGACCGTGTTTGCTATTGGTAAAATTAGCTAAGCTTGGTAAGCAAGCTGTATTGTAGCACCACATTGATTTGCTATTGTTTACTGATCCTATGTTATGTCATTTGGATGAGTATATGAACCAAGACCCCTTGGTGGGGTCCTGATTTCTTCACACGTCTGCTTTTGCGTAAGGTCTTGGTGTATGCTGGAGTCTGGTCCAGAAGTAAGGCACGTTATTGTCCAGAACAGACATTGTGAAAAAGGTATTTACCACCTATAATGTATTTTATGGATGTTATATGTTTAATGATGGAGGTTTTTCTCTATTTTCCTTTCTCACACAGTCTCTTCTTCTCCTGCTTCTAGTCTCCATCAGTCTCTGCTCAAGCCACCAATGTGGCATCAAGCTGTTATTTTAGAATGTCTTTTGCAACCCTCTTCCGCCCTGTATAGTGCCAGCCTCAAGTCCTTGATGCCATGCCAAGCCTTCATCTCTCCCAATCTCCAGTCCTAGTTTCTTCAACACCACCAGGTCTAGACCCCCAGGGTTATAATCCTTCCATTGGCCACTCCTCCTAGAACTTGATGGTATGACTTGGGAGTCTAAATGCATGTCCCTGCGTCATTAGTTTGACTGCCGTTGCTAGGCAATCAAACTATTGTTCTTCACCCTCTTTCTTCTATCTTATTCTTCCATACGTTTTTTTCAAAAAATTAATTTTTCCAAATATTAAGCAATTTCGGTGTCATTTTTAACATGGAGTCTAGGAGAGAGCCCTTCAATGAGGGTCATCGGCCAAATGTATCTGCTCCAACAAATTTCAAGCTACAGACTCCATTTTAGTCTTGAAACCATTGACAGTAAAAACTATGGACAGAGCTTCTCTGTACTCAGTGGGAGGTTCCGGGAGTGATGACCGACGCTATGTTGGTAGCATCACGTCCGCTAAAAATCCAAATATGGACAAAGAGGGGGAGCACGAGCGGGGTTTAGGGGGGCGGGCGATCGTGGAAGCAGGAAACTCACACACAGCAACTGTCTGTCACTCAAGCGGCAACGCCCATAATTGCGATTTTAAGTTAACTTGGCCGATACTCTTAGACCCGGTTCACACTGGGGAAATCAATCCGGCTAGAGCAGGATTCATATCTGGATGTATGAGTGTGAACACCGCAAATCCGGCTATATCCAGCTTGATTTCAATCCACCTCTCAGAGGTGGATCTAGCTAGATTGGCTTAAATCTGGCTCAGGTCTGAACGAAAATGCGGCTAGCGAAACCCTCAAGCCACGTCATACTTCCAGTTCATGAGGTCCAGGTCATATACAAAAGCTGTATGTAAACAACTGTTGAACTACGACAGCTTTGCTGGAGTTTATTCTCCAGTCCTCCACTCTTGTCATAGACTATAAGGATGAACTGACCATGATGTCAGTGACAAGTTTCTAAAAGTGCTTTTAAAGGACAGTGGAAACTGTTTTTGTTTATTTGCATGGAGACCTATAGGAATTGACTCAACTGTGGAGCCAGCCCCTCAAGGTATTCCAGGTACTGCAGTTTTGGAAGTTCACTGAGCTCAATGGGCTAAAAATAGTAACTACAAATCCCACAAGAGTCCCACCTTGTTACCATCACATTACTTTATTTCATGGCGTCGCATCTGCCTTTCACACTTATAGAAGCTGGCTGCCTCTATTTAGATATAAAAGCGCCTCTTTTCCTTGATTGATTGTTTTATTTTGCTAAAAGCTTCCATCAAGTTGTCCAGACAGGCTTTACCTGAGAGTCCAAACACACTGACAGCATCAATTTGCCACGGCCCTTTAGAAGAGAATTTCACTTGGGGGGAATAACTGTAACTGCATGAATATTCCAAGAGAAGCTTGTGAGCAGTCAGCCATTAATTACGTCTGTCTGAGTTACTCCGAGCGATCATATGCTTGTGTTTCTCTGGAGACTTGCCTACAATCATATGCTAACGGAGGATGACAGAGAACAGGAGAAGCAAGGATATGTAGCATCCCCGGCATCAACCAACAACTGTTCGATATTTGATGCCACTGTTTCTACCCACGGAGCGATCGGGCGCTTGTAATTATCCCATCCTCAGACTCAGAAACGTATTAATTATCTAGAGTCTCAATACATTTCTTTTTTTTGGCCTATCTAAAAATGTCCCTCCACCTGAGCAACTTCTGTTTCTGCAAAGGGATAAGAAATTAAACAAAAGATTAAAAATAAGCTGTGAGCTTGTTCAGATTAAATTAAAATCTATTATCTTCCAACCATGAACTCGCAGCAGGAAGTGAAGGATTAAGAGATATGTCCATACACTGAGGCTGTTATTAAGTGATTATTGTGATGTTACCATAACAACAGAAACAAATCAACCATGCAGCGCACAAAAGACAGTTTCTTCTATCTGCTTGTATCAAATGCTATCAAGTGAAGTTGTTGCTGTCTGCTTCTTTATCTGGGTTACAGTTAATTGCCCTGATAGATAATAAATGATTAACATTGCAGCCATGGCTGACCTTGATCGTGTTCGCAGCAACACTAAGCAGAGGAGATTCCTTCCTGTTCTGTGCATTTACAGATAATTTCACACAAGCTTTGCGTCATAACAACTAAAGACCTACTTAATCAGGCCCCTGCCCCCAAGCACACGTCAACTTTATTTTCAACGGTCGAGATAATCAGGGGAGGCCACAGCAAAGACGATTAAAGCTGTAATCAGGCCTTAAAAGTTAGGCCCGACCTGGACCGAATCCGACAGAATTCGGCCCGAGCCCGACAAGTACATTTTGACTGACAGCAGTATTGAATTGAATTGTATACGAAAGCAACTATCATACGTCTAGACAACGCGCCAGAGGGTCATTGATAGCACTAATACATATATATCCGAGTACTGATTGGGAGGTAACGTCCGATTCCGATCGAGTCTGAAACCACTCTGGCCTGATTTCCAATCACTTGATTGAATCTGACATCCCTAATTTTGACCATGTTATTTTTAAATTTGTACAATGTAGATAAAGTACACATGCTGTTAAATATTTTACCACTGTATCTGTCTGCCCAACAGTCGGTTCATAATGGCCGCCTGCTGCAGCTTAATAGATCACTAGTGGGCTCTCTGGGACTGGAACCAGTAAAGTTGAAGAGCATAAAACCAGAAAGCAGCAAGAGGGAGGAAATAAAATCAGCTTCAGCTTGTTCACATTACATTATTTCATCCATTTTTAAAATAAAGGTACTGGCAATAGTGGCTTTAATTTCTGAAGTAAGCTACAATATGAAAAAAGGCTTTGGTTGGACAGGTGCTTAAAGATCTACTTTGTGTTATTTAATCTATAAAGTGACTTGAAAGGTAGCCACTTTACCTCATTTCATCCCATATACCCCATTTTATTTTATATCTGCGTTTTATCTTCTATTACAGACATAAAATTTTGCAGGCTGGTCATAAAAACTTCATCAGAATATGGATAATAAGAGCCAATGACGGGAGGGTTACACCTTGACGCTGCTCTCTGCGGCGTTGAGCGACGACTGCAGTTTGTGGGACTTCTCTCGGTTTTCCCGAGCTTCATCTGTGACCCTGGCGAGCTCTGCCCTAAGTTTCCCAAGAGTTTTCTGAAGAGCAGCCTCCTGAGTCTCGAACTCCCACCGCAGCTCGGCCTCGGTACGTTTCCACGCCAACAGGTTGTCTGTGGTCAGCTGCTGGGTTCTCTTCATGGCCTCCAGCTCGCGCTCATAAAACGCCTGAGCCTTTGAAGAAGAGGAAGAAGAGTTTATGGACTGATTGATCATCACTAAGACACTTGCAGCTGTTTAGGTGTTACAATAACTACAGAGGCTACATCTCTGTACCTTGCTCAGCTTGGCTTCATACTCCTCCACCAGTCTCTTCTTGTCTTGCTTGAGCTCCTCCACCCGTTCCGACAGAGAATCAACCTGTAGAAGAAAAGATGGAGAACTTTTAATGATGAATTGCAGATTAATTAACTGGTTTCTACACACTTGATAGCTTCTGTCCCAGTTTTGTTTGGAATTCCCTGCAGTGGTTCAGTTTCTTGCATCTTTGCTCTACTTTTGCAGTAGTTACCTCTGCTTTATGAAGCTGTCCCAGTTTCTCTTGGTCTTTGCTGTAGTTTGCATTCTGACTCTGGTGGCTACGAAGGAGTTCCTGGATCTCTTGTCTGTGCTGGGCCTTTAGTTCCTCCAGGGCAGCCTTCTTATCCTGCTCGAACTGGGCCTGGGCCTGGCTGAATGTACGCAGCTTGTCCTCAAAGGACCGCCGCATCTCCTCCACCTCCCTCGACATGGACACCACACGCTGCGTGTGCTGGAAACAGGAATGAAAGGCTGAGCTGAAAGGGGTGATGGGGGGATTGATTTATGGGTTTGTAGGCTTTTTACACAGCAGGTGACTTTTTAAAAGGTCCAAACCAAGTAGTAAAGTAACGGCTGGGGGGATTTTTGACCTTTTTGCTGCCAATCTGGATTCTCTAATGATGGGCTAAACTATGAGGCCGCTCTAATTTCCTCAATTTTATGTTTGCAAAGTGATCCAAAGAGTCAGCTGTACTGAGGCACTTTGCTTGCTACACTAACAAGTTCAAACGATACCTGCAACCTGCAAAGGAATTGTATTGGTAGAAGGTATCCACTGAAACTACAAAGCCCAGGTACTAAAACGTTGGTGCATCATCATTATCACTAGGCACCCATTGCTGTGTACTGACAGAGAAAGTAGTTGATCAGAAACACACACAGTATTAAGAGGTAGAAGCAGGTAGTGATAAACATTTCTTCTGGCTGGATTTACATATTTTCACACCTTTTATTCAATTTGGCTGCACAGTCTGAAATGAGCACTTGTTTTCCGTGGAAGCAGATAATTACATAATCAGTGGCTTTGTACAATGTTGCACCTTCACTCACGATTGAGAGGTCTAGGAGGAGCAGGTGAGAACTGTGACTGACAGCTGCATGTTTTTTTTCCCACTAATTCACTAGAACTTTACGACAACAACACAAAACCTCAAGCTCCACATGGATGCATACATGTTATACTATACTACTGTATTTTTATGATCATAGTGTGACAGACCTGCTCGGAATCTGAATTGTGATCACATCTAGCATTAGAATTAATGGACACAGGACCCATAACTACTCTGCTAATTGGGGTGGAGAATTGAAAAGTCTTCATAGTATAATGCCATACTTTAACTCCTTAAATATCAAGGTGCATTGCTGGTGAAAAAAACTGTGAGTGGGTATTAAGCGTGTTGATGACTGCATGTGTAAATGGCTGGCATCCTCTCAGTTCATACACTATATTACCAAAGTATTCCACCTGCCTTGAGTCACATGAACTTGTGCCATCCCATTCCTAACCCATAGGGTTCAATATGATGTCGGTCCACCTTTTGCAGGTATTACAGCTTCAGCTCTTCTGGGAAGGCTGTCCACAAGGTTGAGGAGTGTGTTTCTAGGAATTTTTGACCATTCTTCCAAAAACGCATTGGTGAGGTCACACACTGACGTTGGTCGAGAAGGCCTGGCTTTCAGTCTCCACTCCAATTCATCCCAAAGGTGTTCTATCGGGTTCAGGTCAGGACTCTGTGCAGGCCAGTCAAGTTCATCCACACCAGACTCGGTCATCCATGTCTTTATGGACCTTAAAAAAAAGTTCCCACAAGGTTGGGAGCATGGAATTGTCCAGAATCTTTGGTCTCCTGAAGCATTCAAAGTTCCTTTCACTGGAACTAAGGGGCCAAGCCCAACTCCTGAAAAACAACCCCACACCATAATTCCTCCTCCACCAAATTTCACAGTCGGCACAATGCAGTCCGAAATGTATCGTTCCCCTGGCAACCTCCAAACCCAGACTCGTCCATCAGATTGCCAGATGGAAAAGTGTGATTCATCACGCCAGAGAACGCGTCTCCACTGCTCTAGAGTCCCGAACTCTTCCATTTCATTATGATAGAGCTGACAGTTGACTGTGGAAAATTTAGGAGCAAGGAAATTTCATGACTGGATTTGTTGCACAGGTGGCATCCTATGACAGTTCCACGCTGGAATTCACTGAGCTCCTGAGAACGGCCCATTCTTTCACAAATGTTTGTAAAAAACAGTCTGCATGCCTAAGTGCTTGATTTTATACACCTGTGGCCAGGCCAAGTGATTAGGACACCTGATTCTGATCATTTGGATGGGTGAGCGAATACTTTTGGCAATGTAGTGTATGTGTATTTCCGTGGGTGTTTTGATTTTTGGAGTGAACTGTCCCTTTAACATTCCTAAAACGGCAGCTGGTGGCACAAGGGACATTGCACACTTTGAACAACCATGTCTCCGCAAATATTCAAAAAATGGCAACGGATTCTGAAAGCTAAGAAACGACTCCACTTAGATTGATTTGTTATTAGGGCAAGGACGGCATTCTGCATGTGAGTGGCATAGTGGAACAGTGGTTGATAAGTTTTTATACATCACTTATACAGAGGACATTTTCTGACACATTCATTGAAACAAAGGACAAAAGTATTAGGCGGCCGCCTACCTGAGCCTCGGTACACAGCTGCATGTCCTCCACCCTCTGACGGTAGCTTTCGAACTCAGCGAGCGCCTGTCTCTTCATCCTTTCATGGAGCTCCATGGACTCCTCCAGAGACTGGATCCGCCTCTTTAGGTCCATCTCATCGCTGATCTTGCTCTTATACTGCAACAAATGTGTTCAAAGGTCTGCTTAGAAAAACTGCATCCACTACACTGTATTGTATAAAAAAACCGTGTAGCCAAATCCTTCAAAATACCTCAAACTTCACTGACCTTTTTAGATATGCTAAAAAACAAAAACAAGTCAACAAACACCGCAGTCTCCTTGGCGACTCTAATTAACCATCATGGGTTCTAGCTTTAATTAAAATTAGATTATTAATAGATTGAGCTGATGTGCACGGACTTAAAATTCCTCATTATGATAAACAAATGAACGTGAAAATTGAAAAGATTAAACAGGTTCATTTGATTCACTTCGATTAATTACACTGCATTCAACTCACACCAGTATAAACAACCTCCGGGGACAGTCTGTGGAAAACTGTGGCTTATAGTCACAGGGAAGCAAGTCAACTTCCTCAAGAGTCATGACATAATAGATTTAAATATTTCATATTTACTAGATTAAATATTGATGAGTTCATTTTAAAAATGGTCTGAGGTCTCCAATGGATCAGCTTCTATGTGAGAGATGTAGTTTAGATATGGATGTACACTGATAGTGTCTCATCTTGACCTAAATATGACTTCTGACAACAGTAGGTGTATTTATAAAGAGATCTTTAAATCCAGGAAAAAACAAATGCTTCTTAGATCTCATGAATCAGTCACTGTTTTTACTCATGTCCATATTCATATATACAAAAAATTGACTTTCCCCGCTATGCAGATGATACACTAATGCTATCCCTTTAAATTCCATGACTATGCTTTCGCTTTCTAAAATTAAGCTCTCTCTCTCACCGAAATCCAAAATGGATGTCCAGGATTTTCTTCCAGTTAATTGACTCAAAATTAGACGTTATCATAATATTTCCAGCTATTTTAACACTACCACTCTCATCATCGTCATCTTCGGTGTGGGTGCTCTCTCCAGTTATTCAAAACTCTGACCTGTCATTTGATGATCATGTGACCATGGTGACCGCAATGTGTACGCCCAATGTGTACTACTACACCTGAGTGTTATGTCTGACTTAGAACTAGAAATGAGTAGCCGCTCAGACTCAATTCCTATACAGTATACAGTGCCTGGGTGTAAATTTTAGGCGTAAGGAAAGAGCTCTACTACTCCACGTAACTGTTGGACTTGTGACCTAGAGTGCTATCCTTGTGGAAGAGCACACAGAAGCTTTCACCTTGATGCTGACCTCAATAATTTGGAGACTTTGGTTCCAGTGTTTAGATTGTTCCTTGGTCTTTGGTTGGAAGAGGTGCACCCAAGGTCAAAGGCCAACTTCCAGTCTCTCGTTGCCACATTTGAATTCGCAAGCCCGTTCCTTTACCAAGTAGGTGAAGGAACACCCATTACAAGTGTTCCACTTGACCACTGTGTACTTGTGGACCTCCCTTGAGATTGAGGTAGTGGATCCATAAAGACTAATGGCCCTTTTCCTTGGAAAATACTGACTTGCAATTTCTCAAAGTAGAACAAAATGTTTTTGACCGTGAACAGTCTTTGTTATCACATCTCCCTAGACCACAAACTTATCACCCCTCATATATATACTGTCCATCCACATGGGCGAAGTAGGACGACTACACTTTGATTGGTTAAGAGATTCAGGGTGTTGGTGCTAACAAAGTGAAAGTAAAGTGAGTTGTACACACCAGGAGTATCTTCTCTCTGGTCTCAGAAAGAATCTGCTGCACCTCCTCCTCATGCGCCTCCTTCAGAGTGGCGATGGCCGCCTCGTGTTCATCGTTTTTTGTGTTCAGTGCATAGATAACCTGTAAAAGACAGAAGGGAAAGAAACACATTTAATACAATATTAATACAGGTGGGAGACCGTTCATAGCTGCCGAACATGTTAGGACTGCTGGGCTGGATATATTCTGCTGAAAAATTAATGCGGGCACTGGCTGCGAAGGTAAAGTAAGGAAACATGAGAGTTGAATTACAAAACACATGAAGGAAAGGCTAAGCGATGATTTCATAATAAAGCTCTATAAAGACATTTTGATTGATCTGCTGTTTTTTTCATTATTATTATATTATTTATAAAACCCACGCTAATGCAAAACTCACAACATAAATGCAAGAAACCACAACACAAATGCAAAAGCCTGACAACAGAAATTAATTACAGTGGTAGTTAGTCCCAAAATCTTCTATTTAGAGAAAGAATGAGAAGAAGAAATTGTACATGTTTGGTAAAATGTGAAATGCTGTTCATTAGCTTACAATCATGCAGAAAATTAAATTGTGTAATCCACCAGTTTTGTCAACATCCATTGTGACTATAATTTCAGTTCTTGTCAGATGTATGCATTTGTATTGATTTTGCATGGGTTTTGTGTTGCATTTTTTGTTGTTACAGTATATCTAGGTTGTCAGTTTTGCATTTGTGTTGCCATCATGTGTTGTTTGTGTTGCAGTTTCATCCATCCATCCATCCATTATCTGCACCCACTTTGTCCTGCAGTGCAGGGTCACGGGGGGTGGAGCCTATCCCAGCTATCTATAGGTGGGAGGCGGGGTACACCCTGGACAGGTCACCAGTCCATCGCAGGGCAACACACAGACAAACAACCATTCACACCTGTGGGCAATTCAGTCACCAAGCACTTCTTCAGAATGTGGGAGGAAGCCAGAGCACCTGGAGAAAACCCACTCAGGCAAAGGGAGAGCGTGCAAACTCCACATAGAAAGGCCCCAGTCAGAATCCAACCGGGAACCTTTTGCTGTGAGGCGACAGTGCTAACCACTGCTGTTGCAGTTTCAACCTCAAAAACAGGGAGCTAATGAGTCTGCCATCACACCTAAACACATATATAACTGCCAGTACTTGCTCACTGGTGATTCTGCACCAGAAGCAAGAACTGGCAGTACACAACATAGATCGAACACAACACATAGCTTGAAGCCGAGAAGATGGATTTGTGATTTCATGAATGTTGTGAAAATCAAGCCGACCAACGTACAAAAATAACATCCATATTGATAAAGAGCACTGAATGCCACAGGGAAAAAGGATGCAGATGCTAGAATTTAGCATTCTTTAGTTATATAGTATTGCATTGCAAATGAGCAGAGATCATAGTAAAGAACTGTATAAAACTGCCTGGTAACAGCTGTGCGGTATAGAGAGCCTTAACGTTTCTAATATTAGCCCAGAAGCATCAGTGATGCCCTACAGTCATAAATTAAAAATTGGATGATGCTGTGTGTTGCCGAGGATAAAAATAACACAAAGCAAACTGTTGTGCATGAGATGACCTTTAAATCTGTCCCAAATACATGCAGCCATCCACAGAGCCATAATGACAGGCAGTGATCCCCTCTGCTCCCAGGCAGGGAGAGAGAGAGGAGAGAGAGAGGACACAAATGGATTTCACATTTTTGCTAGAAAAACCACGAGACACTTCTCCGTCCTGCTTCTCCACCCTGCCGTGAGAAACAAAGCTGTGCGATGCCGCTTTGAAAAACCATGTCAATAATTCAGCACGTCGAAACTGTGCGAGGGTGCTAAAGAGCCTTTGTTTACTTCGGACCAAAGTCCATCAGCAGAATTAGAAAAAAAAAGGGAGTGCAGAGAAAGAGGAGGCCAAAAGCTTTCTTTGAAGCAATGACATCTCCTTTTTATGCAACAGCAGATGAAAGCATGGTGTCTGACAAGTGCTGGTGTGTTTTTCCCCACACACTCAACTCTGATTTGCTGACAGCCATACAAGACAGACATTCAAGAAGCGCCCTGACATGGGAGTTTTATCCTCACAACATTTACCTGTTTGTGTTCATCTCTTTTATGTTTTCTTGAACAATAATTATACTAATTTTATTACAAATAAATGTTTTTTTTTTAAATCTGTTTGTGAGGCTACACTAAAATATGAATAATATGAATAAACATTTCAACATTGACACATATGCGCAAACTATACTGTACAACCATGCCAAAGTATCTGGGTAGACCAATGCAGGCCAACCGGTGCAGCTACTTTTTTGTTCAGGCCCCAAAACTTCTTCTTTTTTCCCATGGTGACACATTTTAGGCTATAGAAGAAAAGTTAGGAACCCCTTATTTGAATTCTACGTTTTAATAAAACTAATCTGATCATAGTGGATCTTAGTGTTAGGCACATACAACCCTTAAATGAACAACACATAAAAACATCAAGCCAAAATCTTCAGCTGGTGTGGTTCGGGCATCTGGTTCAGATGCCTCCTGGACGTCTCCCTGGGGCATGTCCCATTGGGAGGAGACCCCGAGGGGAGACCCAGGACACCGTGGAGAGACTGTGTCTCTCAACAGGCCTGGGAACACCTCGGGATTCCCACAGAAGAGCTGGAAGAAGTGTCCAGTGAGAGAGGGAAGTCTGGGCGTCCCTGCTTAGACTGCTGCCCCCGCAACCCAGTCCCAGATAAGCAGTTGAAAATAGATGGATGGATGGATGAAGCCAAAAAGATATGTTTTTGGGCATTGACTTTACAATTGTGTTAAGGTCTGGACTTTGACTGGTCCATTCCAAAACCTTGATTCAGTCATTCTGATGTAGATCAGCTGCCGTGCTTTGGATCATTGTCCCGTTGTATGACCCAGTTTCCACCAAGCTTTAACTGTCAAACAGATGTCCTCACATGTGTCTCTAGAATATTCTGAGCACTAGAGATGTATTCTGGTTGTTTCACTTGCCTTTAACATGTTCCAGGTTGAAAAAAATGTTGATCTTCTGCTGCTATTTTTATTTAGTTTGTTAGAATTGTGATGAGATTGTAGCCATAGCTATGCGAACACAAAATCCTAACTACTATAAGCTGTTGAGGGCAATGTCTCATAAGTGAGTGATGAAACACCAAAGGGAAAAAGACAAACTGCAAAAAAAGAGACAAACAAAGCTGAGAAAATGTGGCATGTGTAAATTATTCAGCCTCTAATCATCTTAGGAAGTGAAGAAGCAGTCATAATGATTGGAGGGGCTCCAGTCACAGTCTGTGACAGACTCATCAGCACACTTCTGCAGAAGAAATGCTCTAATCATAATGCTGTGGGCTCTGCTGGTACACACACACATGCAAGCAGGCACATAACACCAGCACAGATCCTAATGAATCAATGAACTCATGTTCAAACTCATCAGCGTAAATTTGCCTGAGAAGCAGTCAGAGAGTCTGTGAGCACACTTGTTTATTAAAAGGGCTGCGACTATTAATAATGTGACCAAAAGGTACAGCACATGGGGGTGTTTGTAGTATACATACAAATTCATAGTAGCACTAGGGCCATCCTGCCTGCTGTGTTTGTGTGAGTACTATCAACAACACACAGTTTAAGGGGCTTTTATTTAGCCTTAACTGATCCTCTGTAACACTGCGCTCTAGTTGAGGCAGTCCAAAGTTTGGGTGGAATTATGGTTCTGCGTTTAGGCACTGAGACATTCATACCCGTAAATGTGTTCACAAGTTTTGTAGCTATGGCTATGTCACGGTCACTTAGTAGAATTGCATAATTTAGTTAGTACCGTATTTTCTGGACTATAGGTTGCACTGGACTATAAGTTGCACCAGCCAAAAAACCATATAAATAATATATAACACATATAAGTCCTCAGTATAAGTCCCATACCGAGCCAAAGGATGAAAAAAAGTGCGACTTATAGTCCAGACAATACGATAACAGCACAGCTGACCTCTGGTCTTCCTGTGATTTCCAGTGGCTTCCTCCAGCCCTGTCTTAAGCATCAACAGCTACACTAAGGCCAGCTGGGAGATGTAATCCCCTCCAGCTAGAGAGGTGCTCTGAAGGTCCAATCAGGTGCCCTAACCACCTCAACTGGCCTTTCAGTATGAATGAGCAGCAGATGTACTCTTGTATGTACCCTGTGGAGGAATCCTCTTCTTACTTGCTTGAATTAACAATTTTGGTCTTTTGGTCATTGCCCAATGTTCCATAGATAATAGAGCTTCTCCTTATAGCTGAGCTACTAAGGGGTAGCACTAGGCCTATGGGTGACATAAAATATTATTTAGGCTGTCAAACAAAATCAGGTCCAACACTTGTCTCATTTTAGCTTTGTTTTGATCCCCGCTATAGCATGCGGCTAATACCTAAGCTGCTTAATGTGCCACTTATGATATGTGTTTCGACTGGAAACAAATGCCCTGTGACCAAACCAAACAACAACAAGCTTATTATATTTGACAATGGCCCCCAAATTGTCCCAGTCATGTCTTTTAAGGGACAACAAAAACAACAACTGTCCATTGTCCTTTAAATAAATACAGTACAGGACATAAAATGTACAGTCAAAAGTTACATATATATGTACTCTACTGTAACCCAGGAAACTCAACACTGTGACTCCTCTAGGTGCCACTTTAAAGCAGAAATAAACTGCAGTTTATTATTATGTGGAATTAAGGGAGACCTGTCACAGATCACTAGTTCTCTATACATACTTTTACAACAGGTACTGCCCATACTGAACACCACAAGCTCTCCAGGAAACCTATGTCACAGAGGGTTTGACCATCTTTATATAGAGTTTATGATTAAAACATGAGGCTGAACACAGTGCTAAGAGTGCATCTTTCTTAGGTGTTAAAGTGAGAGAAACAGTAGGCCTGTGTGTGTGTGCATCGTATCAGTGATCTTTTCTCATCTCCCCGGGTCGATCGGTTCACGTCCTTGGAGGAATTTGCTTAAATGACAGTGATAGCAAGCAGATCGATAAGGTGACAGCGAAACGCAGCACAAATTTTTCAGCTGGCAGAAAGTCACACCTGAGAAACTCACTAAGACTTCCACCAGTCCGGTCCCTTCTCGCTGCTCGATGAAATATGACTCAGCTGTCGAACACTGCGAGGGCTGGAGAAAAAATATGACTTTCTCAAAGGAAGTTCTGCTCACTTGAACTTTTTTTTTTCCTTTCTTCTTTCTTATTTTTGTTCTCGTAACAAACTAACCACATGGACTCCATTCTTATTAATAAGGAAACACATTAAACTGTGATTATTGTGGTTGTCAACATAAGCTCTAAAACGGGCTTTTAAAAAAACATACATAAAAAGAATTAATAGTCATGGTTGCCACAGTTACAGCAAGAAGGTTCGATTTCTGGGCTGGGTCCTTTCTGTGTAGAGTTTGCACGTCCTCCAGATCCCATATTCTAAAAGACGTGCTAGTTAGGTTATTTGGTGACACTAAATTACCTGAAGGTGTAAGTGTAAGTGTGAATGGTTGTTTGTCTGTCTATGCTAGCCTTGCCATGGACTGGTGACCTGTCCAGGGTGTACCCTGACTCCTGCCTGTCCCCCCTTGACTCAAGCCACCTATGACCCTGTTCTAGAGGACAATGCACAGTTCAGAATTGATGGAAGGATAGCATGATTACATTATGTCTTCCTAGTTAGCCAGCTATTCCATGTCCTTTTCCCTGGTTACGCCATGACTAATTAAACAGATAAAAGTCCTGAAGGTGGTCATGAGTGTTATATTGATAGCCGAAACTCTGGAACTCTCACATGCGAGGTGTCTATGCAAGTCAAGGAGGCCATCATTAGGCTCAAACAAACCCATAAGAGAGACAACAAACACCAGGGGGTGGACAATGTCAAGGACATTCTTGAAAGGAAGACAGCGGTGAGATCAACAAATGCAAAAGACCAAAGACCACAGAAAAACAAGTCAAGTAAGTGAGTGATGGAAGAATTCTGTCCATGGTGAAAACAACACTTTCACAACATCTAACCAAATCAAGAAGACTGGAGCAGCTGCGCATTTTTGTCTACAGTCAGATACAGCTTTATAAATGTAAATACAGTGGTGCAGACAAAGAGGTACAAACCACTGGTCACACTAGAAAACAGACAAAAAAACTGCCCAGTTCCGGAATAACATTCTTTGGACTAATGAAACCAAGATGAACCTGTACTAGAATGATGTCAGAGAAAAGTCTGGGGAAGGAAGGGATCAGCTGATGCTCCATATCATAGCACGTCTTCATTCAGACATGCTCTAGCCAGTGTTATGACATGGATATGTACAGTATGTCTGCCAATGAAAAATTCAGCAGTTGATGAATTCAGAGTATAGTATAGATCTGTACTCTACTCTACTAATACTGTAAAAAAGTGTGTGTGTGTGTGTGTGAAAACAGCTATAATTTCTGAACGATTAAGCCAAACTTTTGTCAAAACCATTGAATCGAGGCAGTATATAGACATCCATGTGTATTTCTACAAAAATAGCATCTGGTGGATTCTACCACAAAAATACACATCTACAAACATACAGTATGCATCTCATTTGAACGACAGCAGTGTGACTTAGCCTGACGGGGGGAAAGTCATAACTTTTTCACTGGGTAATAAAACACACTCATTCAGCAGTGATCAAAGCAAACAATGCTGTTTCATCTTCACTTCCACCACTCTCAAACTCCAAGTCTGTCAATCTAAATTGCTTATGAGTGCTATTTATAAGTTATTTTCCCTTCCACTGTCTGTCAGATTGCCTGTCACGTTATCCTCGTAGACATCTGGGGGCTTTTGTATATTGCTAATTTGTTGTCGACATTTCAAAAGCCGGGAGCAAAAGAGGGCTTCACGCTGTAGGTTTTTAGTGCATTCACACATTTTGGGCTCTCGGTTGAGATAAACTGCTGAAATACTGAATATCAGAGCTTTTATGCGGTGAAGCTTGTACAGTAATGAGCCCTACTAGACATGACATCAAACAGATGTGTGTGTATGTGCATAACGAGATCTTTTTGACTTCCAATATGCACTTTAGGCGGCTGAACACTCAGACTTTTATAGAAATACGGAGAAAACATAATCAACGGTTAAAAGCTGTTGCAATATTCAGCTTTTCTTTAAAGGAAGCAAAAGGTTTATAAGGTACTGCTGAAGGTTAAGTGGAATAGGGTTTGGTTGGATCAGTGTACTGCTGAAGTCTTTGAACTAACAGGATGAAAGCAGCTAAAAAGAAGAGTCCAATAACAAATCTTTTATATATTTATATACAGTACAACCACGTATTAAAATAAAGCCACAGACCAAACAAAATGTAGGACCAGTTCATGTAAAATGATCCTCTGATGTCCTTACAAAGACTCAGAGACTACATTAAAAAGATGAAAAGATGAAAATGATGATTATCAACCTCAAAGGATCTATCACTGCCAGCCACTGTATCTTCATACGAACACACCTTATTCATTTCTTATGTCGAGTGCCTCCATCAGCTAGATAACGCTTAATAACAATGTCTAATGACCACTATTTCACCACCATAATGCTAGCCAGCAGTCATGTTCTACCTTGTGGCTCAGAGCTTTGTCTTCTGGGTGCAGCAAGTGTGACTGAGCATTGTCTCTGACACTGTCCCCTGTGTCCGACCCTCTCTTATTATTATTGGAAGAGCAATTGGGTCAGTGATCAGTTCACACTACCCAACTGCATCCAGACTCGGCCCAAAAAATGCAAACATGAATGACTGTGGGTGGGGTCTGTTCCCTTTCGCACACTTGCAGATTCGCTTCTTCAACCCCCTCGCGCACCAACAGATTTTGGTGCCAACTACAAATGACGACTGTACCCAACTGGTGCAGACTTTGCCCAACAATGCGTAAAATGAGGCACATTTTTGTCATTTGTTAAAATGCCTTATTTAGCAACATGCTACTAACAGAAATCATAACACCTAGTTTGTGATGCTTTTACAGATGATGTTAGATAAAGACACACATCATGAGCTGCGTTAACGTTAAAAACTCTGAGTTGGTAAATGTTGTAAAACATAGTGTGTAGTAATAAAACAGTGTGAATTGTGCATTGATTGAAATGATCTGTGGAGTGAAGTAGGCCTAAAGAATGTAACACAGCCAATAGTCATGATTACCATTGTTATTACCATTACCAGTGTGTTGTTGCTAATTTTATTATCAGAAGGATGGCAGTTTGTAATCTGTAGCTAGGCACCTTTAACCAGACATCCAGGGTTTGTGTCCACCCAGTGCCAACGTGTCGCATAATTGTTGCAATCGTCACTTCCATTTTGTTTTTCACTCTCGATTGGGGTTAAGTGTTAAGTGATTTGTCAAATGTCGGTATGAATGAAACATGTCAATATTTCACATGAAAAATAGCCTTCTGTTCCTTGCAGTCTTGCAAGACCATTTATGTCACTGTGCATGAAACTATTGATCCAAAATCATGTGATTATAAACTGAAACAGGGCTGCATATAAATTGTGAAATAAATTCAAGCCCAAAGGAAGAAAGTGGTTTCTATAGTGAAGTCCTGCAGATATGAATGACTGAAATTTGGTGTATTGATCTCTGCACACATGGGGAT